>NW_009736615.1:1627-30207 GCF_000703405.1 Apaloderma vittatum | reverse complement strand
ATATATATGTATAAAAGAAATTAAACAACAACAAAAATATGCAAAGTATTAGGCTTTTAAAAATATATATGTCAAATTGCAGCAGCAGGAGAGAGGCCAGCAGAAATACAAACTGACTCGCAGTACTTTAACAGACATTGCAATCATGAACTGCCTTTAGAGCAGCAATTTGACTGTAACAGTGTATAAGCCCCAAACGTTAATCTATTTTACTATGCAACAAGGAAACATCACAAACCTTGGATACCTTTTACAGCAGCCATTCTGCTCCACTTAAAAAATTGAAAGCGGTGCTAATTCACAGAGAATTAGCTCGTCTCAATTATTTATAGGGCATCTAAACCAAATACTATTTAGTACTAAAAAGAGCAATATAGCAATGTCTAGACACCTGTTTTATCATTTAGCACTTGCTGTCAAGATTGGGAGGGATACTTGAGCTGAAGTTGAGAAGTATATGCAAAATAAAAAAAGGCATCTCCTGTGGGCTACAGAGAGGCTACAAACTGAGACCAGGTAACTGGATGAAAAGACGGAATGACAGGACAGAGACTTTCCCTGCAGCTCACCCCAATCATAGTCCTAGTAAGGGAGAAATCTTACTGCAACCTCAGGGCTTAGAAAAGTCCTTCAATATTGATCTGTTCCCTGAAAAAGAATTAAAATCTTTCTTTACCATAAACAGTGCAGATCGCACCACAAACAACATATATTTGGGAGGAGCTGGTTAATTCACAGGAGAGGATCTCCAAACGATGCAGCCATCCGTGCCATCCAAAACTAGGAGTGCCTAAGGGCACTCCTGTCAGCTACGTGAATGTCCCTAGGAATTCAGCTGTGGCATAAGAGGATGCTGGATTAAGCTGTGTGGATATAGGACCTTAGTAAATCAGGCAGCATAGGTTTAACTTTAAATCTACTGCATTTAGTGAGGCACCCAGGTCTCTGATTTTAAGAAGGTACCTAATGTTTTGCTGAAACTTCATAATATTCTATAAAAATATATATATACTGACAGCTGAAATCCTCAGAACAAAAGAAAGAGGTTAAAAAAAGCAAGCAAACAAACAAAAAAGCAAACAAAAGGTGAATTGGAATCCAGATTTTAGGAGCACTCTCATGAAATTTGACAGCTCTTATCTTCTTTCCTATTTGTGTCTTGAAATAGCAGAATTTCCTCATTACAATGGCCGAAATAACTAATAAATACATAAATAAACACCATCAATAAGCACATGAGAGTAAACACACAGAAACACAAGATATCTGACCTTATTCGTAAGAGACATGCATGTGGTAAGAAACACGCATGTATTTACCTGGCCTTTCTCTCTTTAGCTCTTTGAAAGCCTTCATATGTGACGCTGTGATCTAGTGTTGGGTATTGTGGATTTGTCTATATATATATATGTTCAAACATTTGTATGACAGAAGCACTATACTAAAATGGAAAGTGCTTTACAAATCAGCTTCACAGTCACCTTACGTCTGTCTCCATTTTAATTTTCAAGGGCCAGTTTTCTCCTGAGACTGTAATATTACATCTCCACATTTGTTCTGAATCCCTTAGTCTTTCACTGGCAATTACTACAATTGTTTACAATTTGTACTTTTCAACTGTTTATAAAGCAATCTAACAGAAACAGAGAAAAAAAATCTAGTATCATTTACCAAATCTCACAGAAAAAGCACCCTGACAGTCATAATAAATAACAAATACAAATATAGTCTACACACTGAATTTTATTTAGGGACAATACATGGGCTCCTAGCCTCTTTTAAGTTGTTGGTTTGTAAATATACATAAAAATTCCAATGCTTTAAATGGGCAATCTGGACCAAAACCTTGCCCAGGATTTCAGCATTTGCCTGACTATCTACAGATGTACCTACTCTCCAGTTTTCAATCTGTAAATGATCTAGTGCTTCATTGTCTGTGGCTAGTTAGCGTTTGCCATCTAATAAGAGATGCTAATTGAACACCTACCCCTAGAGAAAGCCTTTGTCAGGACTCAGTGTCTTCTGTTTCTGTCCCCTGCTGTTCTGCTCTGCTGTATTCAATTAGTGTGCTGGAAGCAAAGTAAAAATTACTAAAAATCTGATCTGTGATATGCCAGCAAAGAACCCTTCAGAGATTAGGTCCTCATCACAGTTTGCTTTGATGCCAGCACACGGAGAACAACAAATTTAATGGGAGAGTGACAACAATTTCAGACCCAAAGAAGAAACTCTGAAGACAACAGTAAAAGATAGAGACAAGGGAGGGGCATAATGGAAAGTAACAAGAAAACAGATAATAGGAAAAGGAAAATAAAGAACAAGGCAAAGCCCAGCTATATGTAGTACCTACTGAAGCAGATGAGTAAGGTCAAAAACTTGAGCAACTTCTTCAGCTGAAGCCAGCTGAAGTTGTTTAGTCTTCATCTAAACAACTGGGTGATGAAAGTGGGTAAGTGAAGACTAAAGACCAGATCTATTTGGTTTTTTTAAGTACACCAATTTCAGTCCTCCTGATATGAGGAGAGTACTGCAGTGGAAGACCAGATTTACTGTGGTTAAAACAATATGAAAGAACTAGGCAGATATTCATGACCATCCCCACGTTATGCAAGGAGGCCTGGGCAGCTGTGAAAGAGGGAGAGGACCCCAAGAACTCCTAGCTATGAAGTATGTGAGCATATCAAGGTAGTCACTGAGTAGACCGCAAAGCAGGAATTTAAAGGAGGAAGCCACAGTAGGAATAAAACATGCCCTAGGTTACATTGTAGAGAGTGATTAGTGTCATGGGAAGAAGACGGGAAAAAAAAGACGATGAGGCTGATGGCAGGAAGGCTGTAAATCAACCTCACAACACGTATCTGAAAACAGACTGAGCCTCAGATACGGGTAACAAAGGATTCCTGGACACTTCACCTTATCTGCAGCTTCACATTTGACTACACAATACCTGATTCTGTACTCATGAAACACACGCTAAAACGATAGCTAAAGATGAAGGTCTGTCTTCTTGGGACTCTAGCTGTGGAGTGCTCATATACTCAGGTTTGCTAGGTTTTTTTAATAAACTCTGCATGTGCTTAGTAAGGAAAAACAAAGCAAAGAAAACCAAAAAACAACCTCAACCCACTCTTCATTTGACAACTGATTTTGTACAGACAAAGCAGAGAGAATCAGATTATGAGACTCCATGCACACAAGAATTGAAATCTGTCAGTCTTTAATATTTTTAAAGCTATTTCTGGGAATTTTAGTTAATGATCTCCACGTGCTTTCAAAGGACAAGTATTTAGCTGAGTGGTTCTGCTCTGGCCCTCATTGCTTTTGGTACTTTCCAAGTCCACTGTCAGCTTGTACCCTGCTGCTGCGACATGGTGGTGACATTTTATTGTGCACTGAAAGAGATAATAATTCAGCTGTTCTCAAGTACAATGGGCTTCCTTTGTCAACAACCATAGCAATGGGGAACTTTGCCCTCCTTTTGTCATGTATGTAAGAACAGAACATGCAAGCAAATTGAGTTGAAATGAGCTCAATAACTGGCACAGAAGGAGATGAACAGCTGCTGCTATGAGAACAATTAAAAAGTCTTACAAAAGCAAAGTCAGCAATGAGGCTGTACTTATCCCCTGCCCCCCTGTGATTTCCCCCTATTCCACATGACTAGATGCTGTGTAACAGTGAACTATATGCTCTTTGCAGTAACCCTGTGACTTTGTTTTGACCGAATTGTAAAAACAGGCTATGGTTATGCTGGCCATTTTAAAACAAATCATTGCTATGTGAATGAAAATTAAGAAAAAAATTAATAAGTTGAGTGAAATGGGAAAACAAAGATAAAGGAAGACAACTATATGGTATCACCTTTCAGAGTGAGAATACAATTAATATAACCACTTGTGATTCTTTTGAAAATTGTTTTCATAAACATTACTTAGTGATCCAGGAAACTTGCTATAGCAAACTGTAATGTTGACCTTTAGATAGCTTGGAAACCAGCCTTTTCTCATGAATTTCATTAGCCAGTGTTTGACCAACATAGGAACAAATGCATTTTAATACAGCAAAGATGTTAGTTTATATAACATGCACTGAACGGGTACACTGTCAATGGAAAACCTCTTACAAGTGAATGGCCAACTGCACAGCCAAGCACACATCTTGTCAGCCAGCAGTTTGACTTCATGACTATGCAGAACGTGATTTCTGACAGATGAAGCCATGCAATTTGCAATTTTTTTTAATGTAGCTCTTCATATGTACACAAAATATTCTTGTTCCTTACTGACAACTTATCTGACCTGACACATTTTTTGTTTTGTACTTAGTTTGGGCAATTACTGGTGTCAAAATAGCTTTCTCTATATGCACCTCAGTATTTGGTAAAAAAAAAAAAAAAATTAAAAAAATACAAATGACTGCCTTATATTTGCAAAAAGTTTCTATTTTAATTTATTTTATAATATTGCACATAATATCAGAAGACAGATATTCTTAAAAAACAAATAATGCAACTCATCTCCAAAACTCAGCTAATGTGGGCATGTTTTTAACTCACATTTGTAACGCACAGAGGAACTGATTTTCAAAGATTCACCAAACTCTACTTCCTAAAAATTTTTCAGATGTTTTATGTAGTAATTACACTACAATTTAGAAGAAGCTCTATAACATAGTCACTGATCAGAAGGAATAGTTTTTCTTCACCTAACAGGCATTTTTTTTTAATTGGAACACACTCAGCAAATTTATGAACAGCCACAGAAGGTAAAGATCTATAGTGTCCCTGTCTCACCATCAGAAAATATAATTTGAAATTTTCAAAATTGTCTCTGTGAAATTGGACTACAGGGAATGATCATAGAGTGAAAAGGGGAAATGCTGCCTCTTTGCTAGGGCAGGCAATGCACACACTCATATGCTACAGCCATTGGTTTGCCAGCAGGAGTCCTGTCCCCTCTCAAAAGCAGCACAGTGAAGACTGGTAGCACCAAAGAACATGAAAATAGTACTGACAATATACTCTGACTTACCTTTTTTTAAAATATGAACCCTCAAAACAAGGTGCTGTAAGGACTTGGTTAAAAATCAGACCACCAGACACAAAGTAATTGAGCAGGGCAGGTCGCTGAGAGTTACAACTTCTTTTTTGTTTTGCAATTCTCTACAGAAAATTCTTTACAGGTGGAGTCATAGATTATAGGGACAGAAACAATCAGTTACACTAATATAATCTGATATTCAGGTTTATGAAGACCATAAAATTTAATCTACCAATTTTTGTAATAATCTCAACAATTTCTGGTTGAGAGACAACATACATTTCAGAAAGGCATCCAGTACTGATTATCAGAAAATACTTAAATTTCTATAAACTCTTAATGCCCTTTATACTACCCAAACCAAGATCTTCGGTTCTCTAGTTTTTAGTAATACTTCTGTGGGACTCCTATTTAACTCTTGTCTTCCCTCACTAAATTCTAAACGATTGAGTGGTCTGCTGTCAGCTACAATAAGGCTATGTCCCCAACAAAAAGCTCAGTATTCGTAAAGGTTAATCTAAGCATTAAATCTATTGCTGTTGCCTTATTTTTTTTCCCTCATATTGAAAAACTTTTTGAGCAAAATAAAACAAACTGCACATCAACGCTGGACACAAAGAACAGTTTAAAGCCCCACAAACTTAGCTTGGTGTCTGTAACCATAACTTTTAAAGATGCTGACGGAAGCAAGTTAGAATGCCCGATCCACAAGCATTTGTTTTCTTTTTAACAGTAACTACCTACAAAAGAGCTTTCTCAGCCAAGTCTGGCTTTATAGAAGCAGTGGGGAAGCCTTACTGGAAATATTTATATTGTGTAACAATCCAAACAGTACAAGTTTGCAGTCCTGACTCAAGCAAAACTTGCAATGGGTTTCTCGAGGGTTCCTCTCAACAAAGTGCTGCTTGACTGAGTCTGCAGCTTGGAAATAGCCCCTTGCAGATTAAGAAACCACAACTGCCAGTTCTCTATGCCTCTCTTAAGTACAATACTGAATTACTTAAGTGTTCATACAGTCTCAACATTTTAAGCATACCAAGCTAAAATAATCTTCAAGAGGTCTTCCCAGGTTAATTTCACAAAATTTCTATATTTTCACACAGGAGATCTAAAAATGGCCCTTTAAATTATCCCCACATGCATAATGTACGTATGCATGTATCTATGCATCTACTGTATTGAGAATAAAAGCCGCTGTCACCACTTCTCTGGAACGTTTTCTCTCTGGTCAGCAGGATATCCTGTCTAACTACTACAGTCATATAGGAATAACAGAAATAATTTTTATTAACTTGTAGAATAATGTGCACAATTTCTACTGTTGGACTGAAAAAACCATTGTCATATGTGATCAGAAGTTTAGAGCCTGTTTAGATGGCCTAGTTACTAGAAAGTTAAACAGTGAATTTACATCACACTAGCCACTCTTCACTAGCTCTGCTTTTTACAGCTTGAGGTGCACTTTTGTCAGCACATTTCTCATCAATATACATTGCCTGCTGCTTTTATAGACAGTTTTCCATGCCTGAGCAAGTTTGTTTTAAAGATACATTAAATATCTCTATCTGTAAAATTTGCAGTATGTAGATTAAATCCAAGGAGAGGACTAGTAAGTGCATTGGCTTTCTGGTAGTAGGGAGGAAAATAGTCACAGAGGATTTTTTAGTTGCACTCCATTCAAAAATAAAATTATGTATATTTTTGTTAGTAAACAGAAGATTATTCAGATACCTTATGCCATTATGAGCATATTTTGTACCCTAGAAATATCTGCAAATGCCTAAATATTGACTAGCCAAGTGAAAAGGTATCTATATCTTACAAAGTCTTCTGAGTTCAGCAACTGTAAAATATTCAAGATATAATAATCTGATAATCTGGAGACTGATGATTTCCACCAGGTGGACTAGCAGGCACTTCAGCCTCAAAATGTCTCACCTTCATTTCACACACACACACATATTTCAGTCTGATATGAATGCCTTTCTTTTTCTTTTTCTCTTCTTGTTTTTCACAAATTTGTGGTAGATGCTACCGCTTCATTACTGTGTTTATTATATGTACAGTCTTGATTACTTGAACCTGTGCAATTCATTCAAAAACAGACTGCAAAATGCCAAATACTTTCTTTCACTTCCAGTCCTGCTTAAGTTTTCTTTGTGTCACTGCTCCTCTGAATCGTTGGCTGTTTCTTGCTTACAAAACATTCATATTCAAAGCACCATTAGCACAATAGCAATTAACAAAGAGCCTTTTATGCCAAAGTGCTACAACTTCATCTCACACACCCTTTACAGGAAAAAGGTCTTTTCTCTTCTTTGCAGTATCACTGAAGCACTCATGCCATGTGAAAAGAATGCTCCCTTTCAGTGCGTAGGGGACATGACTGTGCCTTATGTGAATCTACTGTACGTACAACGAGGGGGAGGACTAGGTGACCTAAAAGATCTTTCTCATCTCTAACCTCTCTGGAAGTTCACAGTATCAGGAATTGCATATTAAAAACCAGATGCAGGATTTTGTGTGGAGACAGCAGAGTGCTTCCACAGCATGTTTTTCTTAATATTTTCCCTGCTGTAAAGGATAGGGAAAAACACTTTTAGGTTTGTCACATGTATAATTGACAAAACACAAAAAGGACAGTGATTACCCTTGAGTCATTTAAAGCAGTCATTCCTAAAAATATCGCTAACATAGAGCAGTGAGAAAGAAGAAGAGCCTGCAGCAACATCACACTAGAAATTGGGGGATTTTATTGCCAGTATTACAGCAAGTTGCCACACTGGCACTAGGACAAATACTGAGGTTGCCCATGAGGTAAGACTGTTCCTGTATGGTATGCCGAGGATGTCACAATCATATTAATTACAGAAGAACACAAGAAAATGGAAATGCTTTATACTTCCTCCTAAGAATAATTTATAGGCAATTCCACGAGGCAAAAAAGCAAGTAGCACAGAGTTGGTCAGAAAAACACAGAACACAAACTCGTTTGCAGTAATGGCATATAAGCAATATCAAAGTATTTTACAGTATTATAAAGATGTAGGATAGATATGAGAGTCTAACTGAAAAAAAACATCTTCAACATTAGATAGTCACAAAATTTCCAAATACCTGAAGTCCACCGTCCTGTGACACGGTAATAAACTTGATCATTTTGTAACAGCTGTAACATTGTCTAGAATGTTTTACCCCGAGCTCCCACTAGCATAACACACACTGGTAAAACAAGAAACAAGAAAGAAACGACCCCTCAAAGGCTCTTGTGTGCCTTTATTTCACACTGAATAAGCAGGCACAGTACAGCCTGCTGCTAAGCTTTTCCTTACCAGTTGGTCAAAACATGGATAGACTCTTGGTTACAGCTCCTAATGTGTTGATCAACTGACCCAGAATAACAAAGGCTAAGGGTAAGCAACACAGGAATTACTATACTGGATCAGACCTGAATCAGCCTAGTCTAGGGTCCTGTCTCTGCAAGTAGCCACAGGGATGTGTAAGAACTCCACACAAGCCAGTTGCCTCTATTTCTGTATGTTCTAGCAAGAACTGTTCCAAGAAGAAATAACTTAATATGCTCAGATTTGTTGCTCCATATTTTCTCAGTTACTGCTTTGCAAGCTGTTGATGGAGGGGCAAAGGGTGGAAATCGTACATCTCTGAGGAACAATTAACTTCTTTGCTGATCCCCTGAGGTGTACCATAAGCCATAATACCATAAATTATCCCAAGGAGAATTTGTCATAATGGATCTAAATTGATAGCATAAAAAAAAATGTTCATGCACTTGTATTTAAAAGTGCCTGCTTATTTTTTTTTTCCAAAGGTTTTGCATTGCCAATTTGAGGAGAAAAAAAAAACCCTAAACAAAACAGGATAATTTTTTTCCATAGCATTGCATTTACAGTACACATTAATCACAGAAAAAATGACACAAAAAACCAAGCACAATAATTTACGTATCTTTTTGCCTGAGATATAAATCAGCATCAGGCCTGTATACATCATTAACCGCCGTGTTTGTCATTAACACTTCAGAAAAATGTGTGAATATATAGCTGCATCACACAATTGGTAAAAAAAGAAATCTGTTTTTAATTTTTCCTGCTTCAACTTCCTCTGTACATTATATGACAATCATCCCTATGGTATACGTTTCCCTGCCAAAAATATATACAAAAGTTCTTTATATGGTAGAATCTGTAATGTTTTCTATCTGCAGACAGTACTGCCTGCTTGAGAAGAGGTATGGCATACCTACATTGCATTATTCTCTCCTCACACTGATCTGAAATCTATCATGAATAAGCCTGACTTGCTAATACACTCTTCTGTTCCATTCAGCTTCTCACACAGCACCCAGCCATGCTGGGCTCAAGTGCCTCTTGGTAGGGTATAAACAACGTAACTCTCATTTATCACGTGCTCTCTCACTCCCCAGGGCAACAAGTATCTTCCGTGAATGTGTTATTCAACATTTTACTGTTGTTGGTTCTCTTAATGCACATATATACTTCAGGGAAAGTGAGTCAATGAAATAAAGCCTGTACTTAGAGTGAAAGGTGCTGAGTGTTGTCCTTAGTTCTTTGGAAAATTTATTTCAGTCTAAGTTAGACCATTAAGTGCTTTCCTTAGCAAAACCACATGCCAAATGAGGCTCCTGAATGCACTCTCATTCCTTCCCACTCTTGTAAATAAATACATGTTCAATTATATTAACTTCAAGACACTTCTTCAAATACCTATCCTCTCAACCACAGCAGCCCTCAAAATAACTTCCAAATTTTGAAAGAAATCACATTCATCTCCTGAAATTCCTAAATACACTCCATGTCCCAGGCATCTGAAAGCTGTCTGCACAGAATATTCTATTTGAATTTGTTGCTTCAGGAGCATGACAGTTCTCATCAGCCTGTCTGGTCCGCACCCTTAATCTTGGACAATTTTAAAGACTAAACCACATGGATACTAATAAAGCTACATGTTAACACTGGGAACATGAAAACAAAACATTTTTAAAAATCTGGATCTTTACATCCAGCTTTGTAATGGGTTAGGCCAGTATCTTACACCACTTGGGGTGCTAGTGGTCTATCACATCATTTAAGAGAGAGCAACTACCTTAAGGAGCACTATTTTTTTTTCTGATTCTGTTAAAAAAAAATTTAAAAAACCAACATAAAAAATGAGGAATTGTAACAACTCAGAAGATTCTCTGGGAACACACTCATATCTTTTAGAATGTTCTTTTACCATTAATTTTCTAATTTAATATATTATCGACACAATTCATGCATAGGTCATGACAAATATTCAAGCACCTGTGCAATATATTTATCTTAGAAAGTGTGTAGCTTCTACGTTCTATCAATCGCTTCAGAGGGATCATAAAATAATTAAAAGATTGCAGTTCTGGCATTTAGAATATCTTGTAAGTCTGCACCTCTTCCTACTTTTTTTTGTGAATGTGAGGAACTCATACTTTCATAGCTGTTTGTGAAGCTGAGGCTTGGAACTGAGAACCTCCTATAGATATTCTGACTACACTATTTCTTTAAGATACGGTGTAAAATGTAAATGACAACAACATTTTCTGGTAAGGTGGTGTCAGCACTGGAAGACAAGTCTGCCTGTTTGTCTTGCAGTGAAGTATGTTACTACAGATACGTATCAGTGGAAGATTTTTTCGAGCACTTCAGGATTCATGCTTCAGTAAAAGATAGTGAAACTACCTATGGCCTTAACTCAAGATAGTCAACTAAATGAGTAATCTGTCATTATAAAACTGACTCATTAAAACTCCAGTGGGCCAGGAGTAACCTTGAAGAAGGACTCTGAAATATGATTTTTAAGATAATGTAGAGAAATACCTGAATATAAAAGTGGGTGAAAATAAGCCCTGGTTCGGAAAAATCTCTTTGACATTTTAACTGAGTCTGATTTAACATCAAAGGCTCCGCAGAAATGCAATTCATAATGACTGTCCCACAGCAAAGTATCACTGAAGTATAATTCCAAACTTCCCACAACAGTTTTAAAGATCTCTGCTTTTATATCTCTTATGATTTCTTTTAGCATGCTACTACAGAAAGATGCAACTTTAATGGCTATTATTACCAATACAAAGAGTGTTTGTGTCTTTTTTTCCAGTAGTATAAACCAGAATAATTTCACTGAACAAAAGAAATCTGCTTACATCAGTGTTAAATCCAGAACTGTTTGTGTTTAAGTATGGAGATTTTCCATTCATTAAGATTTTATGTTTATACATATATATGAACATATCTTGCAATTAACAAAATTATAGTTATTCTCAGAAACCAGGAAATTAAAAATCTGTTTTACCTGAGAAAAAATGCAAGCCTGCAGTTCAGGTCTTAATGCAACAGTTGATCCTAGTACAGTAAATAAGAGCAGAAATATATTGCATGCAAAACTGTGCAAATAATCACAATTATTAAAATGCGTAAACTTAACTACGTTAAGAAAGGAAAAAAGCAAATACTTTTATATAGAGAAACATAAAAACAACATAAATTGAGTAAAAAAAAAGATGAAACTGGAAAACACAGGGGCTCTTAATTTATTTTATGGATGATAGACTGTAAGAGCAGCAAGATCCATTGTAATTCTATATTCTGACCTCCTGTACAATGTTATCCATAGGAATTTCCTGCATTCATCACTCTACCCACCACTGCTAGCTGTAGAGGAACTAGAGTACTGTTTTGGAAAACAAACAGAAAATCCTGAGTTTAAATTTTCAAACCACGACTTCAGTGAGTTGTCCCAAAGGATAATGGCAATTGCTGTTCAAAGTATCTTGTATTTGTTCTGCATTTTTTTATGTCAAAATCACAACATTAGTTTCTTTAACTCTGTATTGCGGAGTTAGGACTGGAAGAGGCCTCAGGAGATTTTTATTTCTCTTCACTCTTAATCAATGTCTTGATTAGTACAAACTGAGCTCCTGGAGACTCACAGAGCAAAACATGTTTCTGTAATCCCCACTAAGACTGTTCTCTGAACTCTCTGATTCTTCAAGATCTTTCCTGAATTGTGAACATCAGAACAGGGCATGCTAGTCTATTCAAATCTGCCTCTTTTCCCAGATGTGTAACAATAGGTTTTCCCATATTTGTCCAAGGCTGCATTAGCTTTTTGAGGCTGTTGTCTGTAAGACCTTCACCTTTATGAGTGTCGTCCATCTTCCAGATCTTTCATTTCAGCATATGTGCTGGATCTGGCTGGGCTGGAGTTAATTTTTGCCATAGAAGCTGCCATGGTGTTGTACTTCAGATTTGTGACTAAGTGCTGGTAACACACCAGTGCCTCAGTTATCGCTGAGCAGTGCTTGCACAGCATCAAGGCTTCCTCTGTTTTTCACTCTGCCCCTCCCTCCTCTGTTTTTCACTCTGCCCCTCCCTCCACAGCGAGTAGTCTGAGGATGGGCAAGAGCTGAGAGGGGACACAGCCAGGACAGCTGATCCAAACCGACTAAGGGGATATTGAATATCTTTGAATAGCACTGCATGCTCATTAATAAAATACGGAGCATCATTTTTCAAAGGTAGACATGCTGAGCATTGGTCTACTTGAGGGAGGTGGTGAGGACTTCCGTTTTCATTGCTGCCTCCCCCTCCTTCCTTCACTTAATAATTTTGACCCACAAGTTTTTCTTGCTTCTGCTTTTCTCTCTCTTATCCTGTTTTGGGGGGCTGGGGGTCAGTAAGCAAGCAGCTGGTGGGTGCTTAAGTTACTGGCCAGGGTCAACCCACCACAACATATTAAAAGACACAGTTCATAGGAGTCCCCATGTGTTGCCTGATGTAGTCGAGAGGTGGTGTCCCTGGCAGCAGGGAGGCTGGATTAAATGATCTCTAAGGTCCCTTCCAGCCTAGGCCATTCTATGATTCTATGACTACATACATTATACCTTCTGATAATGTCCCCACAGCATTCACAGATAAATTTCCTTATCATTCCCAGTCTTGGCCTTTGAAACATTCTGGAGGAAATTGATCTGGGTAGCCTTTAGAGTAATCTCTTCCGCATACTTTCTGTACCAGGCTCAGAAGCAACTTCCCAGTTCACGGAATGCATAATCCTCCAGTTTGATACAGCAGATCCTACACAACCATCTTTCCACTTCATTCTTCCATGTCCTCATGACTGCATGTATGGTTTATCTTTTCACAGGCAGGATGTAGTAAAAATCTTACTTGTAAGAGCCAAACACTGCATGACACACCACATGAGACTGCACAGGAAAAGCACTACATGCGCGGGCTCAATTAGAGACACAGCTATAAGAAGTGCCCCAAATGATCACTAAGAATAGAACAATCTCACACCTTCCAGTGCTTAGCTTCTACAAGTGCTTCCTGTAGCTTCTATAAATGCGAGTCTTTACTTGAGCTCTTGCCCCGACATTGTAGGTTGAGAACTGAAGTGGGGGTTTCCCAGGCAACTCAAATCTGTCTAGCAACCACCCATGTCAGCAAGCATAACAAGGTCATCACAGTATGTTTGCTATTTCCCATGGCATCATCTTGTTCCTTGGCAGCTACAGAAAACAGATGTACATGATGCCTGCTCAACCTTGGCTCCTGGTGCGAGCCACCAGAAGCCAGCTGGACCTGTGATCCAACTTATGCCAGTCAGCAGCACTGACCAATGCTGATACAACACACAGCAGAGTAAAGCTAACAGAAACGGTCCTTATTTGGTCTGTAGGTTTAAATTCCCTGCAGACCCACTGCCTCATGCTGCCTGGTCCTACCCATCTAGGTCTGCCAGCAGGAACTGGTAAACCACAGCACAAATCCGGTATCTACAGAGGAATGACAGGGACAGCTTGAAGCACGCAGCAGAGCTGATGGAGGGCCAAGCTCTGGAAAGCCTGGGTCAAAATCACAGCAACGACATCATGGGGCACGTGTCACTTTTGAGAGCTCTGCTTTGCAGTATGCAGTGAGTGGGGTCATCTTAAGGGCTTGCAGTAGGAATCTAAGTACGTATTTTAGCATGTAGTGCTATCACAGGGGTCACATGAAGAAGTAATCTAGCACAGCAGGACGGGTGAAGCCATTATTACTAGTGTAGCCATTAAGGGGTTTTTTACCTCTTTTTAGTTTGTGAATCATCCACACGCACTGTCAGTGACTTTACATCTTCTTCCAAGTTAATAACAAAGAATATTAGGCACCACACATTAAATAACAGTTTTCCAGCAAAAATAGAGTTGCTTGATGGGAAACTCCATTTGCATTTACTTACCAGGACCTACTAATTAACCACTTTTTTCGCTTTTTACATGGGATGACTATTTTTTATTTCACATTGTTCTTGTCTTCATTTTTTTGTATCTATAGAGGAAGAACTTTATATCAACACTAGCACCTTTATTACATAAAAATGTAATAGCTTTTGGTAAAAAAAAACATGCGGAGTTGTATACTAGGTGTAAACCAAGCATTATACTACCCCAAAAGATCTGAAAATTGAACTCAACTCATTCATTTTTGATACACAGAGTGAAGCAAATATGCTACCCTATAGCTTTTCAGAATTGTTTTCATGTTTTTCTTTCCAGTGTAATGAATATTTAGTAATTTAAAGAAGATGGAATAATTTCAGCTAGACTAATTACAAGACCCGCCTCAGAAAAATGACTGACACAAGTGGCCTTTTCACATGTTAAAGATACAGGCATTGCATCACATGGAATTACCTTTTCATCTATTGGAATTCTTTATCTAAATGTGTATCAAGCATTCATACATTGTTCCCAAACTGCCATTAGATTATCAGGCAAAAATATTTAAGATCAACCTTCACTCCCTTGAATTCTTTCTACCTGTCCATGGCCTTCTTCCACAATTCTTAGCCTGCTAAACATCATGATAGCCAGAGAAGAGCATCTTTTACCTGACTGTTGTAAAATTATAAGAAAGAAGTTATTTGCTATTAGTACTTTCAAAATAAACAATGAGTTGCTGTTGCAGGAAAGTATTTCATTGTTATCATCTAATATGGGATTATCTTCTTCCATACTTGTAGACATAAAAAAGAAAAAAAAAGAAGAAAGCAAAGGGCTGTTATAATTAGAACTATTAAGTAAACTATGAGAAATACATTGAGTTTATTCAGTATTTGAGATAGCATTTATGGTGGAAGTCTAATTTGTTAAGGAAAAAATAAGATAAAACTGAACAGGTTGCCTGATCATATTTAGTAGCCAAATACCACTGTTTATATACCCACAAAGGAAATTATTTTATGTCATTCATTGCTGTGATACATGCAAGCAGTATAATTCAAAGCAACAAACAGAAATACATAAAAAATGCCTTCCATCTCACTTAACAGGTGTCTTTAAGTAGAAGATTCTATAAAAAAATATTTTTTGTTTTACATAGACTCAAGCAGATCAGTCTGTGTAATTTTTCAGGTAGTCTCTGAAAATAAACCTTGGACAAAATCTCAGATTACCAAAAGGATTTGATTTTATTATTGTTAAATATAATTTTACTTTCAAATTAGGCAACACAGTCCTTTTTGAACCTAGTGAAGTAATACTTTATCTCATCATATGACATTAACAAAAAAAGCTCTGGGGAAGTTGTTTAAGAAGAGATACATAATGTTTAGCATAGCAGACTCATACCATTTTGGAAAACAAAACACTAACAAGAAAATAAATACAAAAGGACAAAACTCAAGTGCATGTGTAGAAAAACCTATTCTCCATTATATATTTGTTTATTTTGTTTAAAAAGTGAATACAAAGTTTAAAATAATGCTAATAATTTGGAATACACAAAAATGGAATTGACCTACTGCATCACTGAGAGACTGGAATATTGATGAAACATGGCTGCTCATTTAGATAAAACAGAGAATGTGCTTCTACGTTTGAGGCAGCTAAATTGTTATCAGGATTCTTTCCCCACTGACTGTGGAAGACTGTTTAGCAATTATGAATTATACTGGCAGTCCAGCAGTTTTACTCCATTCACAGCTCTTTTTAGAGGATTGAACAGTAAAGTAATATTCTAGAATGCACTTTACCATTTGTCTTTATTGTACTAGGACTTCATATCCGCATAGCCTCATTCACCTCCACTGAAATCAATGCTTTAACTTTTGATCAATTTAGAAAGTAAATCAAAGCAAAAAGTGCCATTTGGCTTGAGTAACGGTGTTGTACAGTCACAGTGTGGTTCCACAATTTCATGACCTGCACAGCTTCCACTTTGGTTTTAACTTGAAGGGGGTTTTGATCCAAAAAGCTCGTAATGTGCTGCGATCCACCTACTTCAAATGATACCACTGCTAGTATCACCAGAGAGGCTTAACCTAAACTCCTTCCAGTTTAAAGAAATCTGAGTGTCATTACATCACTTTTTATGGGAACTTTCTGCTCTAAGGGACCCAAATCAACCAGACCCTTGAAGTAGAATTACCTTCGTCTCCCTTGTCTTCTTGAAGTGAGAACATCAAAGGATACTTGGCTTTCATTCCCTTAAGGTATGTTTTACTAGAATAATAAAAAATCCAGAGCAAAGTAACTCTTAAAACGCAGAAAAGTCTGAACTGCTGAGTGAAACTTGAGATGCTTGTAAATAAATCTATCCCTGCTCACTGTCCTTAGAGTGAACTGACCTTTCTTCCAGCTCTCCTTTTCAGTGTGATAACTTTAGTGAGTTTTTACCTTGACAGCTGGAGAAATGGGCTGACAGGAACCTTGTGAAGCTCAACAAAGGGAAATGGAAAGTCCTGCAGCTGAGGAGGAAGAATCCCATGCACTAGTACATGCTGGGGACTGACCAGCTGGAGAGCAGCTTTGCAGGAAAGGATCTGAACGTACTGGTAGACAAAAATGTGAACTTGAGCCAGACCGTGCCCTTGCAGCCATGAAGGCTAATGTTACGCTGGGCTGCTTTAGGAAGAACATTGCCAGCAGGTTGAGGGACATGATCTGCTTCCTTGGCTCAGCACTGGGGAGGCCACACCTGGAACACTGTGTCCAGTTCTGAGCTCCCCAGTACAAGGCACGGACATACTGGAGAGAGACCAGCAAAGAGAACTAATATGACTTAGGGACTGGAGCATCTCTCATAGGAGGAAAGCTGAAAGAGTCTGGACTGCCTAGCTTGGAGGAGAGACACCTTGAGGTGATCTTATCAGTGTATATCAATACGTGAAGGAAAGGTGCAAAGAAGATGGAGACTGGTTCCTCTCAGTGGTGCCCAGTGACAGGACCTGAGACAACAGGCACAAACTGAAACACAGGAGGTTCTGTCTGGACATCGGGAAACACTCTGTTTTTAACAAAATACATGACATATGCGTGCGCATACTATAAAACAAATGTCAATCAGTTCTATTATTAGTTGTAATATAAACATACTCCCTTGAACCTTTAGTTCATGCAGCAAGATAATATTTACTTTTGCATGCTGTTCTAGAAAATATCATTGGTCGGTAAATCTATACTACAAAGTGCAGCGCTCATGAATATTGACTTTGGCTGACTATTTGCTTAAGTGGGTATTTCAGCTTGCTAGTTTTTCTCACAGATCGTGTTTGGAGTCTGGAACAAGTGTTTCTTTTTATTAGTATTGCAGACACCCAGTCACAGATTTTCTAGAGAAACTTAACAGTCTGTATGCAGTTCGTATATTGGCACCGACTCGTGTGGCATATGTTCATCCTCACCTGATGGGTCACAGGACCCCAGGGCAGGTAGTGGTTGTATTTATGTAGAGGAGTCATAGCTTTATTTTCTGCTTTCTAATCTCATTTAAATTACACCACAGATTCCATGGAGAGAGGATGAGTATAGCTCTTTATTACCTACTGTAGAACTTGCTACACTGTTTGCTTAGTTCACTATGTAAAGCACACATCTACCACTCTGTTAATTTAGAACCTTATTTCATTTCATTTTCACTTCCAATTCTTCTCTACCTAGCAGGTTTGAAATGGATATATTCTGCCATCCATGCCTTAACCTTGGAGTGGAAACAGCAGATCCTTTTCTCTCCATGTTTACACAGATAAAATCATAACATTTCTCTGAAATTATGTTATTATGTAGCAATATGTAATTATCATCAATTCATAGCAATAGTGTAAATTGCACTACTACACTACTACTACTACTACTACTACAATAAACCAACATGTACAGTATTTCAGTGCCGTATGAGCCAAAGGAAGCCTCAGAAGCCTCACTTCCAGCAGTGGGAGATACAGATTTAGTATTTAGTCTTCTGCTCCCAAGGGAAATGTCAACTTTCCTGCCTTAATTCTCTTTGGCATGAAATATTCCCTGGAAATACACCTGGTTCAACATAGAATGCTACAATTAAATACTGAATACTGCTCTAAAATAGGCCGTTCAATTTAAATACCCAATGTCTCTTCATATTTTTTCTATCCTTTTTAATTATAATAATACATGCAATTACTAGTATGTAGTATTTTTCAGCTTCAGATCCCTATAGCCAAAATTAGATCTTAATAAAATATTTCTTTGGAACTTTTTTTAATTTCAATAAAAGGTTCTCTTTCACTCTATTTTAATGTGAATGTTCATTTTAAAGGCATCCAATTTAAACACTATAGCACTATGACAGTGCATTACAATAAACCATAAAACTGACAGAATTAATTAATGAACAGTGATTACTGTAATTTACAGTAATTCTGTCTGACAGCATCTAATTACCAACAGAGCATCCCTATGACTATAAAGGTAAGCATTTTATTGCTTCTCATTTTTTAATGGGGAAATTGAGGCAGAAATGTTAATTAAGCCCAGAATACTGAAAAATTAGATGTCCAAAATTTAGTCTGGTATGAATCTGTGCTTAGATTTAAAGCTTCTCTCTTTTAATGGGAATGGATCATTACTCTCTACGTCTCCCTATTGCTTCTGCATATTTTCAGAGAGCTAACAGTCTGATGGGGAGGGCCAAGAAAATTTTGCAGATGATATATTTTGGTGGGTTCTTAATTTCTCATAAGGGTCCAAATCTAAACTATGTAAGTGGAGCTATTAGATTTTAGATTAGCTTGGAGGGATTAATTATCAGTATGTCAACTATAACAGCTTTCAGGCTAGTTTTAGAGATTATGCCTACTTCAAAAAAAAAATCCACAGTGCTCCTAGGATACTGTTTCTTGAAAAAGTTATCACAGGAATCAAGAATGAGGACTTGCATGATATTGAACTACATGTGCAGTTATTGTGAACTAGCCTACCACTGTGCAAATCTACTCCTTTGTTTTCGCATCTCATGATAAATAGAAGACATTTTACCTTCAGTAAAAGTGGATTGAGCAGATACAAAGCCTTAGAGTATTTAATAAAGTCTCAAACTAAATTTATCTCATGCCATAAATGCTTATGATTCTTACCCTAAATCTCATATTTTGTATTGTAATTGTATACCAACAAATAAAACTAGGAATAATCCAGCATGCTTAGCTGGATACGCAGAGGGGTATGCAGAAGACCCTTCCTGATCCATCTACCCAGAAATGGATGTTTCCATCATATTCAGGCACAAAAGATGCAGACGTGAATACAAGAACTAAGATAAGGTACTTTCTAATCATGTGCCCTTTGTCTACCCATTTATTATAAGTGGGGAAAAAAAGCCAAATCACAACCTGATGCAACTTTCAGGTTGATATAATACTTGTATAATCAACACATTCCTAATCTGTTCCTCTCCCTTAGATAATTAGTTTATCCACAGTTTATCCTTTCCTGTCCCAGCTACACCTTTCAGTCCCAAACATGTTTCCCACCATAGTTCCCATATAATACCATGTTATACCATACTTTTGTCAATATTATCCTTACAATTGCCACTAAGTCTCTTCATTATTGGCAATATGAAGTAAATTAAATGGATAGAAGGATGATTAGTACATGTCCATAGAGTTCTGAATATATACTTGAAAACATGGCAAAATATGTTTCTTGCAAATATATTCCTTGGACACATATATATCAGGGATGGAGAGAATTCTAAGGTTTATATCCACTCTCACTCTCCTGCTACTTTTACTCTCCATAAAGATACACATTTCTACATCACAGGCCGAGGCTACAACTGTGTTTCTCATCAGTCCTCTGTTTACCTAAGAACTGTACCTTTCTCTGCTCCTTAAAATTACCAGAATGCAATGTAAAAAGAAAACAAGTGCATTAAATGAACATGTTGGAAACGTAGTAGAGACATTTCCTGAACTGGAAAATTTATGCCTTTCAAAGCAACACCATACTTCATTGTGGTATGCAAACTGAACTTATCCCCTTGGAGTTCATTGTTCCTTGGTTTCTGTTAACACATGAATCTGCTTACTTTAACCAACAGCTGAAAAATATGAATCATCTAGAACAAGACCTGGGAGACTGCACTCAGGTTCTGCACATACCATTGCACACTCTTAAATTTATATGTGCCGTAAATGGCAAAACTGCCAGTATTTGTCTCAAAGGCTTGGAAAAGTTGCACATGCTGTTAAAACATTCAAAAGTACAAATATTTCCTCTAACTTTGCTGAACAGTAGAGCCTATGAAGTCATCTGCGTTTGTTTGGTTTTTTTCCTCTTCCTCAGAAAAGGGTGGTAAGTCCATACAGAAAGCTTGCTTTCCATTTTCTGGGACATAGGTACCGCAGATATGTATAGCATCACCTTAGATATCTCTCTGAAAAAGTATAGGGAATATGAGACAGCATAATCAAAATACCAGTTTCAATGGTCTCTGTGTTTGGGTAAAAAATATATTTGCCAGGCTTTCTCCTTGGCTTTATTACACAATCCATTTACAGCTATCATTGGGGTAATTAATAGATTACCTATAGTCTCTCCTTCATCTTCTTTCCCCTTTTGGTTCCCTAGCAGGTGTGTTACATATGCGTGCTGATCTAGAAACATGCCTCTAAGTTTAGGGAATGGCTGAAATTCTTACAATTCATCCTGTTAGTGCTATGATACTCTATCTGAAAATGTAAACAAAATGATGACATGAAATGGCATCAGAATTTGGCATGAATTATCCATTCACTCGCATGCACCTTTAGTGCAACCTCTTTTTTAGTCAAGTGCAAATTCTGCAGAATCTCCTTTTCATTTGGAAAAAAACCATAAAAACTACAACACCAGGCATTCTGGGCCTCTTTTGTAGCATCAGCCACCCAAACGTGAACTGAGTTTAAATGGATATAACTGGAACTCTGTAATCCTCACAACAGCCAGCACTAGTGCCTCTGCCACTATTCTTAGCTTCACTAAGCCGCAGAAGAATAAAACCTGACTTGAATTTTATCGCATTTACTTGCGGATACTGTCAACATCGTGGACAATACAGTCACCTAAGAAAAGTGTGATAAAAGCATCTGAAAGCCATTATTTGGTTGCTTACACACCACAGGTACAATATTTTGTGAAATAGGGACTTGGTTGTCAGAAGCCTAACTACTTAACTGTAAATGTTTGATGAGGAACTCCATCAGCCCCTGCATAAATAAGCTGACAGTAAAAGAAGACACCTTTGAGAAGTCTAACAGCTGCTGCAAATTACAGTGTTACTCTTGTATTACAAGATTATTCCCCATCTCATCTGTGCAGAAGAAGGTCACTCCATTTCATGGGGGAATTTAGTATTCCAAAATCTAATTTCAATCTGATTAAGAACAACAACAACAAAATCCAAATACTGAAATGCTCAGTTAAAAGCGACACATTTATTGGACATTGAAGCCCTGGAGCAGCTTGCATAAAAGATCCCGGTTACAAGGTCAGCTCCTGAAAGGCTGCAGCCTCAGAAAGCCCAGATTTCCTGCTGCTAAGAAGCTGTGTTGGCAATTTGCCAGTATAATTTGTTCTTGATATTTTGGCCAAATTGGACCATTTCTCTGAAACATTCCTGTTTAACTATTCACTACATTCCAACAATATAGCTGATTTTTTTTTCCCTTCTGATTTTTTCTTTACATTGCTGAGATTTTCAGTTTCACGGAACTGTATTTCTACCACTCAGGAACTACTCCACTGCTTAAGGACAAAGCAGGCTGCCTGAAATGCCATATAACACTTAAACAAAGCAAGCCTGATAGGGAGAAGCAATATATCCTATTAGTCCTGCTGATCAAATGTATCTAGATAAGCTAGCAGACTCAAAACTTCTTCAAACGGGAACACAAAAAATTACTGATTTGAATTCAACTTGGATTTACATTAGAGCTTTACTGTATCAGTCTGCTAAGAGGTAGCAGCCTTGGAATGCAGTTCATGCAGTCTTGCAGTAGCTTCATGGTGTGGCAGCTGCTGCTAAAGAGCTGCGGTGCAAATAAAAATCAGGATTTTCTTTCTCTTGGCATTGCAAGGATCGATTTAAAATCAAGACTACCTGTGAAATCAAGACCTTGAAAGCAAAGCAGCAAAGTACAGTGAATTCTAACACCTTCGGAAGGCAATGCTTTTCCTTTTATCTGCTTTTGTAAGTTTTATAAAATAATACAGCATAAAGCCTCAGAGAATTTTGAGAAAATATATTCTGCAGGGATACAAAAGAGCTGCATAATAAAATACAACACACTCATTGCTCAGCAATAACAGACATTTCTTCCAGCGAGGGGTGGATATAACATGGGTCAGGCCATGGATTTCATCTGTTAGCTGTCAATTTGAGCAAAAACATAAGGAATAAATGGACGGGGGGGGGCAGGTGTAGGAGGGGAAACCTTGGCTTACCAGCAACTTGCTAAAGGACAGCACTTCAAAACTGCATCTTAGATGTCATTTCACTGGCTTTTTTTATCCGCTGTCATCCATCAATATAATATGGCACATCAAAGCTAGACTCTAATCTTTTAAATTAATATTTTAAAAAGATTGCAAGTGTTTTGGTTTGGCTCCTTGGAGATGCTTTTTGTTTTAACGAATGGAGGGCAGACCTCTGGATGCATGTTTGTAATTTTATTGGTGCACTGCTGACATTGCTTTCTTGACTTAACAAATCAAGATACTACAATTGCAGTTAGGAGTTTATTTCTCTTATCGCTTACTGGCTATCAGTAAATCTCAGATAAGGTTTCTCTGGATTAAAAACCGTCACCAGTGAAGTCCCAATCGCAGTATTCATAAGAAATTATTTTACTAAATTTTTATTGAGTTTGGAGCACTCTGTTAAACATTCTCAACTTACAGGATAGAAACACAACATACAGTACAACAGAGTCCACAAAATGGGCCACAGAAATTTTGACATTTTCAGATTTGTGATTGCCACATAAAATATTTTTAAATGAGGAAATATATTGTTAGAAAACAACGAACGGGGAGCATTACGAGTTTCTCAGTTTTGTGTTTTGTGGTGAGAAGATGTCAAGGCCAAAAAAAGGAGAGATGCAGTTCGATTCAGCTAAGGCAGGGTCATTGGTATTTACATTTAAAAAAAGTAAGATTCAAGGCATCAAGGTTGCAGAGTAACTCAATTGGTGCTGTTTGACACCAGTTTTAAACACATATGCGTTTTAGGGGTTTACTCTAGGCTAGATCTGGCTCAATACAATGAACAACCCCTCGTAACTGAACCATGCTAGATGGAGGCATTGAGGACATCTTTCAGCTGTGTTTCATCTAAAAAGAATGTAGCTTCTAAGCTCTCAGACTGGCCTGCAATGTAAAGTAAAGCATGGCAAATGGGGATAACTGAGAGGTTTTCTCTGAAAGTGCTTTAGTCCACTCTGCATCTCATCTGTGCTTGTTCTGGATGCAAATAACTGAAGAGTATTTTGATTGTATGACCCTTGCTTGTACTCAGTGAATGAAGGAATGATCCATGAGAGATGTAAGGTTTCTAGACCCAGTGAAAGTGTTAAAAATACCTTTGTTTCCAGTGAGTGAGAGTTACAGACCTCACCTCTCTCTTGCTGCTCCTCTTCAGGCATTTCTGACAACACAAGGTGTCACAGAGTAAAAATATTTACTATTTGTAATGCCCTATAAACCAGTGAATAGCGCCTTCTGACAATTCAAAACTTAGCAGTCTGAAGGAGACTCCAACTCTGTCCTACTTTTTGGATTAGTGCTCCAAATAAATTATTAAGTGAAAGGTGAGTGAACACTGCCACGGGCTTGTTTTGTATAAGATCTGATCCTGATATTTTTGATATTATTCAGTAGAGAGATGAGATTGCAAGAGGACTGAAATTTCTGGGACTGGTTTCTCATATTGTATAGCATTTAACTTAGCTAGAAAGGATCACTGAACACCTTCAATATCTCTCTAGATCTCTAAAGGCCTTAAAGAGTTTATATAACATTTATTTTACAAGAACTGAATACAGAGGCTTGACTTACATACCCTGGTCCCACCTCTGATGGCTAGTAATTTAAATTATACTATATTATAGTATATTATACTACAATATAGTATATTATACTATATTATAGGATATTATACTATATTATACTATATTATAGGATATTATACTCTATTATATGATATTATACGATTTATACTATATGATATGATATGATACTAGAAAGAACTGTCTGGTGCTATTCTCTTCATTAAGAAGATAGCATTTTTTTCTTCCTTTGGCAAAAATCAAAGAGGTTTCTGGTGAAGGGTCTAATAAAAAGAAGACCGGTATATGATTGAAGAAAGGCATCGTTATAGTAAGCATCAACTTTATATCATACAAATTCAGCCTTCACATAGTTCTTGAGTTCTTCAGGATAGATTTTTCTTTGTTTTGCTATATAATCACCTGACTTTATCCTTTATTTGTATCGTAATGTAGTTTCAGGTCTATGCATATTTTGAAGACATTGGATCCTGTTCCACAAGGCACAGCCTCTTTTTATTCAGAGAAAGATTCCTGAAACGGATAGGTTGAAGAAAATTAGTGTGTTCTTATTGTGTAGCTGGTGAATGTTATAACCTTAAATCACCAGTCATGATTTATTTATTTTCTATTGTTAGCTCATTAGTTGCATCCATATCTTTTCCCAGCAAAAGTCCCCTAAAATGGTTTCTAATTTGTTGGTACCATTTCACCACTAACTGCGAGGGAAAAAGGAAAGCTTTTCCTACCTGCAGCTGAGTACTACATCAGCTTGTCTTCGCAAATGGCCAAAAATAAATCAATCGTAATTTGCACTACCTAAAGAGACAAATCATTCTAATCAAAGTGGTGATTTACCAGACTACAATCTAGTGAGTTGTTTGGTTTTGTTCTTTCATTAGACTAACTAAAAAGGATTTTGTTCTTTTAATCTTCATTCATTATGTGATAGAATCCTATGCAGCACTAGAATAAATAACAACTTACTCTTTACATTAACAAAACGAGAACACTGTCTTATCCCTCTCGGTACCCATGTGTTGCCTGGTCTAGTCGAGAGTTGACGTCCCTGCCCATGACAGGAGGTTGGATTAAATGATCTCTAAGGTCCCTTCCAACCTAGGCCATTCTATGATTCTATGATTCTATGATAAGTCTTCTAATCAAAGAAATACCTTAGGGTTAAAAACCTCCAAACTTACCAAGTTGTTTGGTTTTGGTTTTGGTTTTCTTTTGTTTCTTTGGGGATTTTTTTAATAGTAAAAGATAGAACAGATAGGACTGCTCCAAAGAAGTGACATTTAGTGATGTTACACAGCAGTTCTGAGAAATCGCCCAAACACATTCATCTGTTTTTCTATAAACACTTGCATAAGAGTAAAAGCAGATTTTTTTTCTTCTTAAAAGCAAAATATTCTGAATAATTTTAATTCATCAAAATCAAAATGTTTCAATGTTTATGTTAACAAGTTAAAGTGAGAAATTTTTGGTAGAATTTTATATGACAGTAAGGTCATTTTGAAGGAGATAACGCTTTCATATTAGAAATGACTTTATACAAATGCTGGCTATTGCACTGATTTGCATTGTCTGATTAGGATTTGATTATGCTTGATTACAGTACTTAAAATTTCCAACATTTGTTTTTTTGAAATTTTGCAATGTATTTATTTACATCTTGATTGTATTTGCAACAATTTAAATAATAACTAAGAATATATCATATCAAGGGTAAATATATAATATAGGCTCAATAATTTTACAAAGATAATTTACTTGAAAGTTAGAAGAATGCTTCTGCACACAGCTAAAGCCACTGGATAATTTATGATCTTTTGTGAAAACACTTCTATCTGTAAAATAAGTTATTTTAGTGTGGATAATACACAAATCCACAAAGACATTTACTAATCACCTTTAGTCATTTGTGATGGTCATTTACGACAAAAGTTTATAACTACCAAATTTTTAATTAAATTATCGTAAAATCATACCAGGATGCCAATCCTAGTATTAACACTCTAAGGATCCATCATAAACATATTTTAACTGCTGCTTCCTAGAATTTATGCACATTTTCCAAAGCAGCAAGCTATAGTGTTCCTCTTAATTTTTTTAGTCTGTTTTTGATAAAGAATATAATCCCTTTGAAGAAAATGCCAAAAATGCCTGTTTACTCAACCAGGTAAATTTTACCCAGGAAGTAAATAACAGACAACTCCACACTATCTTAAAATTACATATTTAAAATCAGAGTAACTACTGCCTGATGCTGATCTCCAATATGAAATTATGCTACTGTTACTGGATACAACAATCTCCAAGTTGAAGTTATTGCCCGTTACATTATTTGGAAAATGTATCCTTAAAAATAAAGGCGAAAAATAATTCAAGTCTCTGAAACCACAAACATTAAAGGAAAGAAGTTCAAAGAAACTAATAATGTCAAAACTTAATGGGCCACATTCCCTGGAAACAGTGCTCTAGGGCAATTTCTACAGAAGCGAATTAGGCCCATTTCTTAGTGTTTCAGAACTTCTGTTGAAACATGAGAAGAATGACAAAGAAGTGAAAAAAAAATGTTTCTAACATCAAGCAGACAACAACGGCAAGAAGATTTTAAACTGTATTTCCATAGAAGTAGCAAATATTTCCACTTGGGCTTCCATCCTAGAAAAGCTTGTCTTTTTATGACTTGATAGTTTCACTAATGTCAATGAGATCACAAATGTCAAAATCAGAGACTTAAGTCTTGCCTGTACCAGAACAGATATTTGCATGTAAAAGTATTGGTATATTTAAATCAATCAATCTCTTAAAACAATGGTGTTACCTCATGCTTTTACTCATCTAGTATATACACTGGAGATCTGTACAAACTAGGAGCTCCTCTGACTGGTATAAATTGTATTACTGAAAACCAGACATGTACACACCACTGCAGTGTGTGCAGTGCCTACAAAAAACCAGAAAGTGTTTCCCTAACTAACTCCATTTTACTGGAAAACCACAAGTGCATTTGGACTTATTTCTACTTGTTAAGCATTACACAAATATTTACAAATAAGAATATATGCTCCTAGAATAAAATAAAAAAAGAAAAAATCCATTCTAATTTTGAATGCAAACTGCATCTCGCTGTGTCTAACTTTAATACTGAAGAAATTACTAATAGTTCAAGAACAAGAAACTGAGGAAGTAAAGAGCTAGCAGCAGGAGGTGTCTGCAGCAGAGGCAGCATTAGTTTCAGTGGTAATCTAGACTTTCCATCTCCACAATATATCCTATGCCTTTTATCTGATTATAGAATTTAGAAAGATAAGGTAAATGAGAAGTTCTTCAAACAGAAAGGTAAAATTCCTCTGTAGGCAGAGGTAATTCCATCCAGCACTGAACTGACATATATACATGGGTATATTTCAAATTTACCTCCATATCTTTACTTTCAAACGGTAAATGAACCTCAGTCTGTGCTAGCCTCCTCCTCTTCCAGCTTTCCTCCTTCAGTGCAGAACCCTGTCTGAGAGACTATCTGAGAATATCTGAGCTACCTGAGAAGAAGAAGTCATTCTGCCTGAACAACTAATTTCTTCTCCCTTCAAAAAAGCCCTCCTTATGTTCTGTTGGTTTTGGTGGTATTAACAAACATGTAGTCAATGTGATCCAGAAAAAAAACACTGCAATTCAGGAGCAAATTTAAATATCTCAAATTACAATATCCCAAAGCAAGCGCTCTCGATATTTATGAAGTATTCCGTAATCTACTATTTTGATAAAATACTTTGTTATAACATCAAAACAAAAAATACTTAACTTGAAATTTCCTTAATGTATAATTGCCTAGGGCTGATGAGGTCTGGAAAGTTCTAAAAGATTGTTTCAAGTGTATCTAAGAGTGAAATTAGGAAAAGAATGAACAATGTTATCTGTGTTAAGGATGAAGAAATGTCCTCCATTTGTTTCACTGGGGATTTCTAATTGTTCTGTGCACCTCAACAGGCAATCGATAGTGAGTTCACATGCTTTGATTATGTCTGAGACTTCTGTGTGGAAAACAAACAAACAAACAAACACAAACTCACCCTTGAACGTGAAAAAAAAATTAAAATCTTTGGTTTTATTTAGCAAATAATGGAGCTTGGCTGCTAAGTTCTC
>NW_009736615.1:0-1596 GCF_000703405.1 Apaloderma vittatum | reverse complement strand
ACTCTTTCCTGAACATGTTCCCTTTCCTCATAGTTTACCTACTTATTAATGATCTCTGGGTAGAGCTCTTTCATGGTTCAGGACACAGACCCATTCCAAAGAAGAATCTTCCTCAGAGTTTGCTCTTATTATTATTGAAATCTCAAAGGGAGAAAACTGTCACAAGGTAGCGGAAAAAGTCCACACAAGAGGGATTCAGAAGGGCAACAAAAACCAGGTGGATATGTAAGCACAGCAGGATATTGCCTTATAAAACTCAAGGATCATTCCAGTGGCAGATAATCTGAAACACGTGAAAGATATGTCATGTACTTCTTGGGGCTGGTACAAATAACCTAAGACTGTCACCAGTCACTTCATAGGAAAGCCTGATTAAATGATTTGCAATATCTGGGAAACTTGTAGCACTAGCAGGGAGATCATCCAGTATCTTTTTCCACTGCTTTTGCCTTGAGGCTACTCTTCCCCCACCCTATCCCCCTGAAATCCCTTGCTTTTTATCAAATGCTTCCTAATATTGAAAAATTGTGGCATAGACCCTATGGGTACTTCCATCATTTTTAACTTGTGCAGAGACCATATTCTGCTTTTTACAGTGAGCAGGGAAGAGGTATTGTGGAAAATATAACGTGCAATGGCTGCCATCACTTAAAAAGATGTACTTGCTACCTTTCCTGACATTAGAAAGTTTGATTCATAATCCTGGCACTTGATGTTGTTTTGGGGGTTCACTAAATCATTAATGAGAACAAGCTTTGGGCATTTTTAGTTGTTTACCTTGGTTCAGAATGGAATGAACGAACACATACAGTGGTTTTTGCATGCCTCCACACAGGTGATGTAAAATAAGAGTAGTTATGTCATTTATTTTAAAACTTTGCTTTTGGTCTCCTAAAGGATCTTAATCAAGTAAACAGAATTACTAACTACTTAAAGTACTTGGATTTTTTTTTAATTATGAATACACATTAAAGTAATTAGAAATAATAAATCACCATCGTTTTTCTCCAGCTTTTGCAAGTATCCCCAAATACTATTGTCATTTTAATTAAACTGATTTACCTGTGGCTTTCACTCAAAGTATAAACTATAACCTACTTCTGTTCTGATTTGCAAATACAGTAATTCCTCTAAGAGGAATTAGTTTGGTAGACAGACTTTTTCTCTCCCCATCTCCTTCACAAATCAGACTAGTGTGAATTAAAATTAGGACCAAGCTTTGGATCAGATGCAGAGGACTTAGGTAGAGTCACTGAAGAAGGAGATGGAGAGAAGCAGACAGTGCTAAGGAAATGAGAGGAGTAAGAGCTGTGGCTGCTGGGGAATGACCGACTGGACATCCTTGCCTTCAAATTCATGTACAGGTAGGGGAACAACACTTCTAATTGCACCAGGTGTTCATGATAAGGGAATATAAGGAAGAGAGTAGAAGGCACCTTATACCATTTTTGTATCACATAGCCATCTAGCACCTTAATATTACATATGAGGAAGTATCTTGGGAGCAATCAGCGATGGAGAAAAGATCTGCCATTTTCCAGTTTTCCAGATCTGTCCTAGGTGAGCTGCAGATCACAGAATCACAGAATGTCAGGG
>NW_009736614.1:338-30693 GCF_000703405.1 Apaloderma vittatum | reverse complement strand
TCCTTTTCTTCAGGGCTGCTCTCAAGCCAGAAATTCCATTTCAATTTGATCATAGCATTTTAAAGGTGTTCAGCAACACATAATGCTATTAAGGATCTAACACTTCCTACTTATAGGTAACTTAATAGCATCTCTCTTATTTGGAAATAGATTTTTAACACTTCAGTCATTTTCAGATTTGGCTTGAAGAGATTATTGCCAACAGCATGATGTTTTCAAACTCAGTAATTAGAATGAAAAAAAGATAAGCCTACCGTATAGTAAGATCAGTTTTTTGGTAGCCCTCATATTGCGTACTTCGCTGTAAAGCAGACATATCCAGTTCAGGACTGCCACAGACAAGAATTTCAACCTCTTCTGGACGAAGTAGCTGCCAGAAATTAAGAATAAAGTGTTCGTGTGGTTTTTTTTAAGAAAAAAAAGATGAGAAACAATGCTACTAGATTCAGATTGAATTTTTCTTTCAGCATTATAGAAAAAATAACAATATAATTCAATATAAATCTATAACTTAGATACATACTGTTTTATAGAAATACTAATTTCTCCATACTTTGGAGAATCTCACTGCTGGATTTAGTAAAAAGCAAATTACTGGATAACATCATATTTTAGTGTAGTTCTTTTGTTCCTCACTTTTTCATTCTTACATTTATTACACTGATTTGTCACCTGATTAGATTACAAACAGGTCAGAAGAAAATGAAGTTTGCACATATGGAATTCAGAGGGAGGTCTTGACCTCAACTTTGCTTTCAAGTTCCATTTTGTTTACACTGAAAAGTCCCACTGGAGGTTGATGAGTAGCAGTGGCCAACAGAACTTGACTCTTAGTTGTACACACTGCTGTGCATAACAAATATACGTAAACATGTTTAACAAATCAACATGAACACCTTTAGCAAGTGCAAAACTTAGACCTGCAGAACCTACTTATTCATTTACTAAAACATTCTTGAAACTGTATGAAAGTATGCCATGGCATTTTGATAGCTTTTCATTCTCCTTCCAGAACCTTCCCTGCAATTAGTCACATGCTGCTTTGATACAAGTGTGTCACACTCAGCTAATTTCACAGGCATGAAGAAAATCTCACGAAACCTGTAATTGCCTCTTCTTTCTCTTCTTACTGAACAAGGGATGATCTAAATCACAGAAGGCATCCCCAATAGCTAAACAGGACTGAATACGGAATAATGTTTAATCTCAGCCTCACTGAGTGTTATTCCTTAAGAAAGTGATTGGTGTTTCCAGGAGTCACTCAAGACCACACAGACAGAGCTGCTCTGCTGCTCAGAACTGCAGGGAATACAGAGAATCCTTGTAAATATTCACACAAGAGTCCCTGAAGTGTTTGTGAATGGATACTGAGAAACCTAACCTGTGAAGCCCTACCTGTTCTCCAAGGAACACTACAGAAAACAGTTGATTATCTGCTTAGTTTCTTCTGCTTATGTTGGGTTAATGAACTACCATGATTAATTAAGGTTCTTCACAAATCCTAAAATCATCCAGCGTGATTTGTTTTAGATAAGTCCTTCTCACATATTTGAAGCAGAAGAGTTGTTTCATTTTATTCTTACCAGTAATGCATATGAAGCACAGACACTATGAAATCCGTAATAGAAAGCTGCAAATTGTTTGTAGATTGATTTGTTGAGAAGAAAATCAACGTAGAGCTGGACATACTCTAAAAAAAGAATAAAACATTTTGTTACACCATAACAATTTTAAATAATAATTATTTCTGCTCTCTTGAATTGTACTGAATTAAGAAAAACAAATGCATTTAATTTTTAATACTATTAAATTGGTAGGCATACCAGTAATTTCGTTTTCACACTTAGTTATAGAAAACCTAGGCTTACAAGAAGGGAAAAAACCAACAAACGTAAATCTGCCACACATGTGTAAACTAACACATATTGAAGTACCTTTCCTATTCTGATTTGTGACTGGAATTTTATCTCCATTTGGCTTTAAGTTGTAAGATTTTATAACACCAAATTCTTCCTGAAAAACCTGGAGAAAAAAAAAGAGGAGTGGAGGTGAGCACTGGAAAATACATTAATATACTCACAAATCACAAAGCTTGTGTTTATTATTTCATGTATTTCCCTTGTCTCCCTTAGTAGCACATGCTATAATTCTGAGGGTTTGGTTTTTAAAAACTAAATATTACAATTTTCAAGAAATTCATGTTCAAAGAACCAGCCTCTGTGTGCCCCAAGGCCCCACCACCAGGCTGGTCCTGAAGCAAGCTTTAATGCCCACGCAGTGGTATTCCAAACAATTGGCAATCACACAGCAGTAGGCCATTCCATTGTAAAAACGTTGGTAAAAATTACTGAACGAGTTCAGAATCACTTAGGACTGTGTGTTTAATCACCTGAAAGGTTGAGTAAAAATCCTCTTCGACATTGCCTTCATAGGACAGAAGTTCACTTAATCCATGGGCCAATTCCTACAAAATGAGTACTCTTTAGTAAATCCACAGAACTAAGTGATGTACTTTGCAAGGACTTGTATACATAAAGTATCTTGGAAAAAGTTGTATATTTAAGATGTGTACACAAAGAAAAACTCACTGCTTAATTAATATGTGTGTATATATATTTACTTATTTATATTTCAGTATAAAGCATTACGTTTTTCCTTCTACTATGGAAAAATATGTTTAGAATGCTCATATCAAATTTTGGTATTCTAACTTCAAGTAGATCAACCGAAGTTCTGCTATGCTAGAAAACATAGAGAATTTCTATTTTAAACAGAGGAAGAGGAGACTTTCTCAGCCTGTGCTGAGAAAAAGGCTGTTTTAAAACAGTCTATAGTTCAAGCATCAAATATAAATAAAACAGGTTTTAAATCAGTAATTTAGCCTCTTAAAAAAACATAATACTTACAGGCATAACCTGAAACAGGTCATCTAATGTGACATTGCAGATGCCTACAAGTGTGTTATGGTCACAAGGAACAACGGGAGGGCTCAATAATTTCTTGTAACAAGAGGGTGGGAAACGAATATCCAAGGTGATGCTATTATATACAGCAAGTCCCATAAGCTATACATGTCAAATGTTAAGGGCAAACCCCACACATTCTTATTATAGGTTGTATTTTAAGTAACTTGGAAAAAGTATTTCCTGATTTTACTCGTCATAATCTAATACATGTCAAACCAGGGGAAGAACCAAATTTTTTTTTTTTTGACTGACAATTTTTAATGCACTGTTGTATTACAATTTAGTAGCAGTTAAAATCGTCAAATGATGCACATCGACAAGAGTCTTCGTCGAAATATTCTATACAAGCATTTTTATAACAAACCGTTCTAAAGTATCGTTATTAAAAAAAACTTCTCAAGAACTGTAGATAAATATTCTTAATCTAAAAATTATGGAGAGCATCCGATATAGTAACTTTTCTTTTAAATAAATCTAAGAGCACAAAGACAAACCTGCACTGGCACTACAGCACATCAGCTGGCATATTTAAGTACATCTTGTGAAACAAATTTGAAATTATATCAAAAATGAGAAGAATCCAGTTCGTGATTCAGCTTTTCACTAGAATAGAATCATTCTGTTCGAAGAGACCTACATCACTTCTCTAACTGTAATGAGTACAATGGGGACAGCATCATCTCATCTTGGAGTTACAAGCATGTGCTATCATTAATCCTTTGTCTGAGGACTTCATAAATGAGCACAGCAGAAAACCTAGGAAATAAACTTATGCTCAAAATCGCACGTGGCTTCCATTCAGTAAAAAGAACAAAACCAAAAAACAAACCCACATACAAAAATACAAAAAAGGCCACATACTGATCAAAGAGAACTTAAACGAAGTATTAATGCATGCAGGCTCATTTATGTTTACTGAATGAAACACATACAAAATTACAACTTGTACACAAAAGTTGCACGTTCAATCCTAATTGCAGTTTTTCTGACTATCAAATGTACCACATACCCACATATCGTCATTTTCTTCCTATTTTTAGTTCACTTGCTTGAACGACATTCGTTTTATACATTTAAAATAGAACACAGGTGAACGTACAACATCTGAATGAGCTTTCAGCAGCAGCTTATTTCATCCTCACACCAACTCACAGACCTGTTATTGGTTTAGCACCATCTGGCAGACATAAAAGGATACAGCTCCAACCAATCGGAATTCAGAATAGTTATCGCATTGAACCAATGGCAGTGCGAGTCCTTGTGGTAGGTGAACATGCCTGCAGAACAGGAACGGTGGGTGGCCTTTACAAAGCCTGAGCTTCAAGGAAAAGTCATGCAAAGTCTCACTCTCTCACACACACACACTCTGGTAGGGGCCCGTATCCCCGTGCTGTTCTCAGGGCGTGGGCAGGGGCGTGGGCAATGACCACCGAGGGCAGTGCCAAGCCCAAAGCAGACCCAAGCCCACCAACCCTGTCAGATGCCGGCGCAACACGTTCTGGAGTGCCTCCAGTCGTGGATGTTCTGCACCGTCTCTGTGCAATCTGTTTCTTCATTGCAATTCATCATATGTACAGCCAGAAACATCACCTGTCTAACCAAGAATTTTCTTGCCACAATATAAACCCATTCCTTCCTTCCTTCCTGGGTCAACAGCAGATGACCTTCTTTAAAAATAGTGGCATGAATCCCATGATACAAATACCATAAGCTTTACCCTCCTAGATTAGAAAGCTGTAAAAGGTTTATCTTATGCACATGCTAGGAGCAAAGAGGTATGTTTCATATTTTCTGTCAAGAAATTGTATCAGAAGTTAAAAAACTCTCAAACCACAAACAACCTAAAATAGCCACTCCCTGGTCTAAATCACAAGCTATATCCTACTGGTATCATGACTATAGGTAAGTTTGCCTGCCATTTGCATCAGACATGGATTGCTCAGTTTTAAAGAGTGATAGAAAGTAAAAACATACGTAATGAAACCACAAAGCAGCTTTAAGATGCCTAGGAAGTATTGCTCAGAGAAGCAAGACACACTCTAGTGAAGTGTGCCCTAACAGTGAAATTAACTTCAGCAATGCAGAAGTAAATTGGACAAAACGTGATGACTAGTTTTAATTTGGTGGGATAGAATGATTCGATAGTTTATTATTGTTTCCACAGTTTGTACAAATCAGAGCACAGAATAGTTCTAAGGCTCTCTCTCTCTTGTAGGCAGTAGCTCACCACATCTGTGTTTGAAGATGAAGCCGGGTAAAGATAATATTTAAATACAAAATCAAACTCTTTTAGATTAAGAATAAAAGTCAAACTGATGTCTTGGGGACAGCTAGTTCTTATTAAAATTTATAGGTGAAACTCTGCCTTCCTATTTTCCCCTCCTACTCTCTTGAATAATCTAATTTTAACTTTTGAACTTTAGCTCCAAAAGGTGCTCACAAATGTTTAGACAGTGCCTTTACCAGAAGCAAGAGAACAGTTGTATGTAAGGCAAAGCCATGTTCACATACTGGAAGATGGCAGTGACGCTGGAACAAAGTAAGTCTCAAATCCCATTTATTAATTGTCCATACTGAGATGAAGAAAGCATTGGCACACACAGAGGAGGACAGACAGCTGAGTTAATTGGGAGTTCTTTAATTTCAGGGCTTAAATCTGCAGGATCAGCTAACCTGGAATGGGTAATAACAGTGATGTTTGCATGCTTTTCCTACCAAGCTTCTGAGATGCATTGTTTGCAACTTAACTCCCTTTCCAAGGGACAGGAACATTTCTGAAGTCCCTCCACACCTGGCTGATAGTCGTATCAGTGAAAGAATTTACACTTTACAGCGAGAAAGCCTGCCAGAGCTGGTAAAAAAAAAAAAAATTACTCTGTAATGTTTCTAAACTCATCAGTTACCAAGCTCTGCTGACAACATATTTTTACTAACAGAACTGTCAATCTTAGAAAACATTTTCTCCAGGATAAATTGCTTCCTATTAAGGTTGTTATCCCCAAATGTCATGTCTCCACACAGACCCCTTTTTACTACAAAAAGGGCTACAGGCAAATAATGATCTCAGCAGATTTGAGGACATGTTTATTACTTAAAACTCTGGACCTCTATGAGGGAGTCCTATTGAACAACAGAGGACCATGCATTAGAGGAGCATGAACACTTCCAGGAAAAGAGACAAACTCTTGCATTCTACCAATGACTATCGGGTGTTACACTGAAGTCCCTGGAAACCAATGTTTCTAATTTAAAAGTTAGTCCAGGAAAACTTTAACCCACAATAACATCAGTAACGTATCCATGCACAGCTGAGGAAAGCTGACTCATTTGAGAAATTAACTGCTTGTTCGCAAATCCTCATTCATGTCTTCTGATCTCCTATTTACTCAACACATTTTCCTTTTTTTTTCCCTTCCCCTTGGGTCTGCAAATATAATTATGGGCTCACAGGTCCTGGTAACAGCAGAGGCAGCCTATATTGTTTCTGCACCTCTCTTTCCCGAGAGCGTCTCAGACTACTTTAAGAATACTGGCCCCACAGACACCCCAAACAGAATACTTGATGAGAAAGATTCAAGTAAAAACTGGCTTCTATCCATACTAATAATAGAAATAGTGCTAGAACGCTCAGACTCCGAGTGCAACTGTTGGTGCAAATGGAAACAACTGACACTGAGTACAGTAACAGCATCCAACTGAAGCTACCTACTAAAACCAGGAAAACTCCTTAAATTAGCGATATGAAGACAGTTGAGGGCAGTGTAAAAGAGAAAATAGAACTTGAGAAGAAAAAAGCAAGGATGGCAAGTAGCAAACAAATACATTTGGCCTTATCTCTACTAAATACTTTCTAAACAGTCTACTTCAGAGGCTGCTATATGTCTCTTCCTATATTGGAACAGAAATATCATATTCCAACTGCAACCAAAAATCTTAAGTGGAAGAAACATATTCTTAAATCCAAATCTAAGAATTCACACATAAACTTGTGTGAATTCTAGAAAATTTCCAAGGGCAGACAACCGTCAGTGTTTCAATGGCTTGCATAGCTTTTTCTTATTCTTCTCAGCTTGTTAGTAAGTCTAGCAATTCACCAGCACTCCCAGAAAAGAAGAATGGAAACAATCCTTTCAAAGGCTGAATTCCACTTGAGCTACAACAGGTTTAAATTACTCTTGTCCTATTCCATAAAATAGTTGATGGCCTCCTCCCATCTGCCCAGAGGTAAATCAAGATCCTGTCTTTGGAGAGAGATGGAAACACTCTAACAATACAGATGCATCTGAGCAAGAACTTAAAGGAAAATCTACTGCTAGTCTTAAATCCCCCGGCTTTCTATCCAATGTTGTCACTGGCCTAGGGGTGCTAGCAAACCACAAACTTTGAGCCTCCGGTTTCTGAAACGAAGTGTATCATGACTTAAGTCTTAGAAAGCTGCATCCTAATTTTAATTCTAAACCTTTCCATCAATCAAAGATTTGTTCACACTCTAGTTTTGTCATATCACTAAAGAAAAATCTCATTTTTTTTAGCAATGCTTGAGAATCTCCTTCTCAAAAGTCAAGATTGCCAAAGCTCTTCAAGTACTCCCTACTCTCTTCGACCTTCCTCTATGTCAGAACTTCTTTTCCATATGCAATTCTAACTTGTCCACTTTTGTTTTCACATCAATTAGTAACTGGTCTGCTTAATACTGGATTAATGAAGAATTCTTATCATCACTCTTTTGATAATTTAAAATGAACAAATTTTCATGTTGTACTGAATAATATTTATGAGGACTCACCATAATCTGGGTGAAAAATCTGGCGAATCAGAAGAAGAAACCATTCTTTTGTCAGGCCACCCATATCAAGACCAGCTTCCCCTAAAAACGTGACTTTCAACTTCTTTTTCAGATCTGCCCGCTTCCTTGCTAGCTATTGCAAAATTGGTAAAACGAGAAAAAAAAGGTGATTTAACATGTTATCACTACCTCTAGCCATGGAGAACACATCTCTGTCTCTAACGCTCCTGCTTTATTTAAACTTTAAATTTGTATAATCTCCTACTAATAGGTCAAAACTACATTAAAACAATGACTGAATTAAAGAAGTAAGACAACCATGAACGCTTCACATCAATCAGCAACTACAATGCACATGGCACCACTATCTAGGCTTGCAAAGTCAGGCAGTTTGCAAATAGACTTTTAATATGGTACTGGATACAATGAATTGAGTCTGTCTGGAATATTTTGGATCTATATAACTTTTTACCTACACAGAAAACATTCCATCAGCAAGAAACGATAGATTAAAAAAAAAACTAGACACCCTTTGGAGATATTTAGAATTAAGGAGGCAGCTAAAACTTTCAGTATTTGGATGCTGTTCAGCATAAAATACTTGCCAGCAAATGTTTTGTAAAACTGTTTTTTAGACAGCAGTAACAAGCTCTTTTCGTTCCTTTGTCCTAAGAGACAACATTTCATCCAGGTATGCAAAACAATTAGATTACAGCCTTTCACAATTAAGAGTGATATTTCATATCAAGTCCCTAATACAATTCTCTTTAAATCACTAATAACTGGCCAGCTCCAGAGAAAGCATTTAAACCAGTCAGAAAGATGCACGTGCTAAAATAATTTTTACATTGCTAACTGCTCAAGTAAATGCCTGTTGCACAAATTTTATAACTATTATTTATAGCTATTTGTATTATTTGACACAAACTATTTATTAACTGAGGTGGTTTTCCTTTGCAAATTAGTATTTTTAGTTAGAAATAAAACTAGCACATCTTGCCCCCACCTTTCATTCCCCACAAGTTCAAGAATATGGATAATAGGACACATTTTACTAGTCACTGAGATGGGCAGAAGAAAACCTCAGAAATAAACAGGAGAATTATTTTGATCTTGTTTTCACCACTTGGACTTATTTTTCGATACCACCAATACTGTTGAGAAATAGTAGGGAACTAGATTTCATTAAATAATGTTTAATAGCAAGGTTCAGTTGATATGGAAGGATTATTGACTACTTTAAGGGATACATCTGTTTCATTTCTAAAATTGGAAAAATTACATTCAAGAATGTGAGGAACTGGCAAAATCGAGATAAGAACATAAGAAAGTCTAAAATGATTCTTATTGGACAGAGAAGTTAGTGAAGGAATATAACAAAAACCTTCCGAGAATTAGAACAGAACAAACTCATTAGTGATTAGTCACTTGCTATTCACGCTCTTATCATGGAACCAATAACCTAGTAATTATGGACTGTATCCTTAAAACAAAAATTGCAAATGCATACCACACAGCATGCAAACGTGTATGGTTATTATGGGCTTAGCTATAGAGCAGTATAAGGGCAGAAAACAAAGCTCTGAATGCTGAACCCAATCCATTCTGCAGCACTGCTGTTGTGACAGTAATTTAATTCTTTGTATTATACACTTATATTCCCAATGTCTTAGTGCAGAAAGATTTAAATATGACTTATCAAACTGAAATCTAAGTGCAATAGATATTCTGGCAGCAGCACACCATTTAATTACATTTTTTGTTACCTCATCAAGTGAATCACTAACAAGGTGCGTCCTCCTCACTTTCACATTTAGGAACAACATATTCATGTCAGGCTTCTGTCTGCGAGAGACTTTATCCACAAGGCTTTGCTATTTGAGTGAAAAAGAAACATCATACATGCAGAACCTTAATTTAAAAAACAAAATGCCATACTTGTTAAGTGTAAAAAGCCCTTAGCATCTTGCATAAAAGACATGACCCTAACATGACAGCTGAAATATCTTTTCCACTGCACATAGCATTTACACCATATTCAAGCTAACTTGTGAGGAAGTTTAAAAAGAAGGTATAGAATATCCATCTCATAAAAACTTATAATATACCAACAGATGAGACACAAAGGTTTATCATTAAGTGACTTACCCGTGCAATACTTATCATCTGTTGTTCTGAGTCCCTTTGAATAATAACCTTTTTTGCCTCTATAGAAATGATAAATGGATATTGGCAGAAAGAAAACCTAACAACAAGGGAAAAGAAGATACAATATTTCCTTTTTAGCATCTAGCATGTTCTTTTTTCAGCATACAGGAGTGAATTAATGCATTATCATTCAGTAACTACCTTCCCCCATTGATAGTACTTTGCAAATAGCTGCTGTGCTGTATACAGAGATACTCAATTCAGAAGAACAAAATGTATTTGCAAATACTATTGTGACTAGTAATAATACTTTTCCTCCACAAGGCTCTTTTATTGTTCATCATTATCAATAGACCAGCTAAAACCAGCTATCTTCTACTTTAAATACTAAATTTTAGTTGCTACACTGAATTAATAAAAACGGTTTCTCCCTATTAAATACAATAAAAACAGCTATCTCAGTGCAGCATTTTTAGGTACACAGTAGAAATACTTCCCATTTGTCTTATCTGCTGCAGAACTGATTTTCAGGGGAACTTATTTTGCATAGGTACTTCAGATTTAACCCAGGATTACAAGTTCTTAGGACTTCTGAAATATCAGATTACAGCCTTATACCACTGCAACCAAATAACACAAAAATTTTGTACAACTTCAGAATTCATCAAGGTAGTTAGAGAACTCTTGTGACTTTTTTTATTCCAGTGGCACCACATGCCTGTTTTGGTGGAACAAATTATTCTGAGTTTTCCTCAACTGCTGCTAAAGACAAGGAAAGTTAAACATGCAATAAACAAAAATCTATGTTTGGATGGCTGATATCTCAAATTAGCTTAGTGAAGTCTTGAAATATGAAGAAATTTTTGTTCATCTTGTGAGTCAAGCTGTAAAGACTGAGTGATACATAATGATATGCAGAAAAAAAGAGAGCTATAGAAAATAACATTGTTATTAAGAAAACATTAGTAAGATTTAAAACTTCAGCAGAAAGATGAAATGCCTGTTTCTCTACATGTTTCTAAACCGCACTACTGTTCATCTCTCACAAGAAGATAAGTAACTTTGCAAGCTTTGGGTCTGTAAAGACTTGACTTCGGTGGTGATTTTCATGCAGAAATGGTAAGACTGATTTCACTGGAATAAACATGATCGGAGCCACACATATCCAGAAAATTAAGATACATTTTCATCATTAAGTAGTAAGTATGTACACAATGCCACTTGCTATGAACGTACTGGAAGTTAAAATATTTTTGTAGTAAGACACAATTAGAAGTCTACGCCAATAAATAATAAACTCATATTATTATCATCTATATTTTATATTTCTCCAGTTTGCAAACACAGAATAAGCTTTATTGGTTATCTCACATCCACGCAGGAATAAGTATAGTAAATAGTAGCTATACTATGTTTTTCCAATAAAATACAGTATTTAATGTGGCTATATATACACATAAAGGGTATGTATGTGATGTACAGACATGCTATATATACAGTAGATAGACACGGTGTAGACACGGTACTTTGAAATACTACTTAACAAGAAACAAACAGTAATTCCTCTTACCTGTGAGAATTTCCATAACATTGCCAGTTATGATATTCTTCCATAAGATCAATATGATCAAGTGTAGAATTATAGAAATCCGTATATGAAATAATAGGAGGACTGATCAGACTATTTGCAGCATCTATAAAGAAAACAGAGAAGTCTTAAAATACTGCCTGGATGTGGCATCCTGAGCACCACTGACCTTAGAAAAGCCAAATCAGATACCAATCACTCTGTTTCAGTCTTAGCTACAGAATTACAACTACAACATGACACCATATTACATATTAATTGCTGTAGAAAATAGTAAATCCCTAGTTCAGCCCATTTAGGATAACAGAACCTCTATTTGGCTCTAGCCCACTTAGAGACATACACTAAGTTAAGACTTCATGGACAAGGAATGTTATGTTCTGCTGAAACCAATGAAAAAGCAGTTTAACAGCTGGATTTTAACAGCTGGGGGCACAAAACAGTATAGAAAGATACAGCAATTTTCTTAGGTAACTACTATACCATCTAGATACATCAGTACTTGATCAAATGAAGAAAACCAATTCACATTTACGCAGCCTATCTCATTATGTAACATTCATATAATTTTAAACTGCTAATAAGTATTCTCTACTTGCACTTAAACATAATTTAATTTTCATCAGTCAGAAAGTAATCTATTTTGAATTACTCAATACTCGTTTTCCCAGAATTAAGGAAGTAGGAACTCTTTCATAGATGACAACACACATTTTCGTTTTAGATACAGTTGAGCTTATATGAGTAGGTCACTCTGGACAGGCAAGACTGTACAGGATGCTTTTAAGTAAAAATTTTAGGTTGACACTGAAAATATCCTCATTCCAGTCTTAATTTTTACTTGGGGGTTTCATTTTCTCCTAGAAAGAAGAAAAGGTTTTAACCCTTCAAGAAAAAGGGGCTGACCTTAAGCCTCCCATTCCTGCAGTAAATTCTCTGATCGCTATGCTATCAGAGACATGTGGAGAGGAAGGTTTGCCTTTGCAATGGTCAAATTTGCCGTGGTCTGTGTTGAACTGTATAGGGATTTAGGTGGTTTTAGGCTGTTAGTTTTCAATTTAAGAGGCATATGCATTGCCTTATATCTCTTAGATGCTACATACTTCTGTGGGGATTAAATTCTGGCAATTACCCATTTAAAACAGTTTCTTTTATAAATGCTAGATCTATAAATTGGTTACTTCTGTGGATTTTTGTTCGAATGATCTTCAGTTGTTACAGGAAAATAATGCATAGCAATTAACCTCTACTGGAAAGCAGGTATGAAGACTTGACAATAGAAGATGTATTTTGTTGCTTACTACTTTTTGGCATTTGCAGTAGCTAGCACTGTGCCACCATCACTGTCAGTCTCCCCCAGAAGAGGAGAGGCATAAACTATTCCCCCCACGGGTCTATACATACACACAAACGTACATATATAGAGATATGCGTACAAAGTTCAAGAAAAATACCCACTAAATAAAGCCAGGACTTTGGTTGCTGATGGAATCCACCAGGTACACTTCACCATGGGTGGAAACTCTTCAGGTTTTGCAGGAAACAGGCGTAAAGAAATAAATTGCAGTAGCCTGTCCACCAGCTGCTTGAATCTCCTCTGTGAAATCCTAAACCAAACATGCTGCAGTTAGTCTCACGTGATCACTGCCCACACTAGAGTTTATATTATCAGATTTCAAAGTTAGTATTTTAAGAAAACATGCTTTTGTCCTATCCATAAAAACAAAATTCTGAATAAAGTTTGAAGTGGCATGTTTTTAGATACTGGCACACAGTATCTTTAGTGCACTCCTAACGATGCTTTTTAATGCCTGTGATATATAAATAAAAAAGCAATAGTCTACTTGTTCTTGACTTCTAGTAAACAAAAAGAAAACAAAAATCCTTAGCTATTTAACTCCACAATCCGAATACTGAGGAATTCAGAATTTTTTTTAGATACTTGATCCTATCAAATAAAGTGTAGAAAGTACTTCATACACTTGTGACAAATGCATATTGTAAATTATGTGCTGATATCATAACAATATACAGAAATGTCTAGATTTATTAAAGCATTTTTTAAATAAGAGCTTTCCTTTTATAACAGTTTAGATTTCTAATACATGCTTCAAGAATAAAAATATCCATATGCCTACCACATCCTTAACCAAGATGATAAACCTTATTTGTAAATATCAATTCAAATGAAACATATATTACCACAGTTTTTAACAAATCTAGACACACTACAGGGTGGTAAGAGGGAAATATAATTTCCATCCTTGCAGAGAAAACAAACCTTTGATAACAGATCCCCTAGGAGCTAAGGGAATTGTAAATACGGCCATTCACACATTTTTTTGTACCCTAGATTGAACTTTTTGCCCAGTCATTATAAGGAAGACAACTTACATGCCGACTTAAAAGTTGCCCTTTGGGCAGTTACCCCCATATGAGTTTTAGTGAGGTGCTGCTGGAGTTGCTTTAAGTAATTAAAAATCTAATGCCCTTACTACACTCTCTCACCACCTCCATTACACTACAAAGCAGGGATTTGGTTTCATTCATGGTTTTCATACAATACAGTGAAGTTACATTATCTTTTGCAAATTATGCAAGATAAATCTTTATTTAAGCAAAGATTATAAAGATGTTTGTATTAATAACACGTTCCTAAAATCTTTACATACACAAGTTATTTTGCATGTGTTATGGAAAAACAACTTATTTTGCAATTAAGGCTTTTTTGGAATAAATATATTAATTTTTACACATATACAATTTTCATCTATAAATCAGTATCACTTAGTGAACTATGTCCAAATGTACTTTGAAAACAACAAAAACAATCTCTTTAGTCAATTAAATTAACTTTCATATAATTTACAAAACAGTCAACATCAATGGAAATACAGTAACACTTGTAATCCTAAAAATGGAATTTGTAATTTTATTTTATTTTATTTTTTTACTTTTTAGACCAGTGCACTAGGAAATGATGGTCAGCTTCTGTTAAGGCTGCTATCTGTCTTAGCAAGTGAGCATAGATGACATAAGTAGAAGTGTTACTAAATTGAGGATTCTGCAAAAGATTAAGAAAATGTGTTAGGTTAATAAACTGCATAAAGGGAGAAAAGTCATTAGGATTTTTTTCTTATGTCTGTTGTTGCCAATACAGTCATGCAGGAAAGGAATTCGTGAAATTGCCATGACAATGGTAAAACTATGAGAGAAAAAAAAAAAAGGCTTGTAACTTCTAATCAAATAAAGAACCCCATAACATCTATATTGTAATAGCATAATTATTTTGTTTCATAAGAAAGCCCACAGGTAATAAAGACAGTATTCAGTATCTTTTTCTGGATCATCATTTACTGTGTGGCACATAAATGACACTCCTGAGCGATGTGTTTTCCACCTTAGTATTAAGGATTCTCACAGTTCCTCTCTTCCTGCACATCAGTCCAAACTTACTCACTCTCTTACACAGGTGTTCATACATTCCCACTTTAGGACAGGATATATTCCTTACAACTACCAGAGAAGAAAACTATTGTCTCAAAAAAATTCATTTACCATCTGATCTCAAATAACAGCAGAAATCTCTGCCTATGTAAGGGTTATCTACACCGACAAAATTTGAAGGGGAAATCTACTATAAATGCAATCCACTATAGCAGCAAAGGTAATAGATTAACCCAGTCAGAAATTAGACAACATAGCCAGTCAGATAGAACCAGAGAGGGTCTGCTGGATAAAATGCAACGCTGTAGAAAGTTACAGCAATACCAAAAGGTGCATATACTGAAACTTCCTGGAAAGATCAGAGTTACAGCATATCAAGAAAGCAAATCCAGGAATAAAGAAAAAATACGAACAAATAACCTGCTAAAACATTTGTTCTTCCAACCCACAAAATGACAGGAAACGATTACATGTCTACCTGGTAGCTCATCGTTTTTATCCATGCAACCTTTCCATGCATTAAGCTCCCAGTCCCATTATGCATACCCTCCCTACACTTCTTCCATATTTTAATACGTTCTTATAGCAGGAAATTAAACGTGAAGCATCTCAGCTATACAAAGTATCTTGTTTGCATAGTATACTGGTTTATAGATTATAAGCAGACGTATACTTAAATAAAAATAATGTGTTTCTCTTACCTGCAAAAGTATGCAGTATGCTCTAAGATCATCTTTTGTTCGTGGTCTATGAATGAATGAAATAATTAGCAGAACCATATGTATACATCATACACACACATTAAGAGTCACAAAATCATGCACTTGACTATTTAACTTCGCTTTGCCAATACATGTAGAATACCATATTCAAGGACCTTTGCTGCTCCAGGAAACTGAAAAGGAGACTTAAAGACTGACTATCTGTTGCAGCAAAACTCAAGAGAGAAAAAAATAAAGAAGTCAGAATTGAAGAGTAAGAGGTGTTTTAAAAATGGAAGCCCATGCTCTTTTCTATCTTGGGTGACACCACAGAAGAGTTTATTTGCCCAATCTTTGATGTTTCCAGCCAGAATTCATCATACACTTCTACCACTGCAGTCTCTGTACTTCTTGGTGTTTACCTGCTTCAAGGCTTTTGCACAACCACAAACACAGTAACAGCACAAAAAAGGTAGTACAAGGTAAAAAAAGGAATGTCCAAGGGCTGGGTCACAGGTAAGCCACAGCAAGACACCATCTTTTGTTATAGCTTTTAGTGAATCAAATTATGCATGCTCACTTCTATTACTTCTTGCTAAAATGTTGTCATTGCCCAACCTTGTGACTTTGAGCTATTCTCTTCTGCATCTTGCACTGCCATTTCTATGCTGTTGCCCCACATAAACAGTACTGGAAAGTAAACTGTGGATCACAACTATCTAGCTTAAAACATCCTAGCCACTGTTGAGGATCTGGTGGGCTGAAAATGTTTTTCTCTAGATAAATTCCTTTATTCATCTCACAGTTCAGATGCCCAAATGACCGCCTTGGCAACAAGCAGTTGAGATTTTGTGGGGGAATGTACGGCTGGGTTGGGGTCTGCCTCTCAGAGGTTTAATATATTTCAGCAGATTTGCCTGCCAAAAAGGGACAGTTCTTGTGAAACAAAAAAGTTGTATCAGAACATGCACCAGTTGTGAGCGCTGGCATAGCACTAATGCAAATATGTGTTATCATTACCCTTTCCATTCTTGCAGTAGACCATTAATTATTCCTTTTAGGACTGACTTCTGAACATCTTGAGGCTATGGAAAAAGGAGAGGAAAAATCATATTTGATGTAATTATATATATTCCATATACAATACTGTAAGAACAAGCAAGACTTTTCTTTGCTTATGATTCAAGCCAACTAAGAAAACTTTGTGTTACAATGCTGAGCTCCCAAGTACCTTTCTTCTCAGAGTGTTAGCTGAGGCCTGAAGTTGTGCCACCAGTGGACTTCAACGTTTCACACAATTTAAACTGTAAATGCAATTTCTAAATTACTCCCACCATCCTTTGTTACCAAGTAAAATACCTACTTTTTGCTACCCCCATCCTCACATTTTCCTGACTTCCCATGATGAAGTATTCCATCATAATCCTGCTATATGTTGCAAGTGGTCTTTTGAGATCTGCCACAGAACAAACTGTGTGTTACTAAGTGGCAAAAATTTCCTCCTCTTTTACTAGAGCACTTTTCGTGATTCTACAGTAATCCTCACAGGACCATTTAAAGTATGTTTTGAGAGATTCTTCAGAAATTGTGCCTATCTGAGAAAAAATTCTGGTATAAATTGCTTCTTAGCATATTTCTTTGCTGAAGTAATTGTTACAATGTTTTAAAACATTAATTCTTTTATTCTACTTACAGTATTTAATAAGGCATCATAGACAACATTCACAAATTTTGCATCGATTCCAGAGTCCTCAATGGTATTAAATAGAGAATTGCTATCTTTCTGTAAGATAGGTAACATATAAAGTGTTTTAGCTATCTTTGAAAAATAAAAACGGATGTAACTTTTTATTATCAAAACATAAGAATCTAAGGTATGTTATTAATATGTGAAAGATTAATCTAAACAACAATAATCCTACACATTTGCAATATTCCTGTAACTCTATTACCTTGTTCTGTTTTAAAAATATGAGTGTTTCAGATAACGAATTACATCCAGTTTTCATCTTTCATCTTCGTTGTCAATCCATCATCAGACAAGAGCAAAAATAAATCATAAGCATTCAGTATTTGTTAAGTTACTAAAAGTCACAGGTTATTTCATCTAGGTACAGGCCCTACTGTCCATATTAAATATTACAAGCACAATTTGCTCTGTAATAGACAGGAGATGTTAATTTAGCATGAATTCAGAAAGTTTTCACATACAAGTACGATCTTTCCCAAGGAAAACTGAGTATGCCATCACAACACAAGAACAGCTCTGCTACTTGAGCCCGTATCACGTTTTTTCATGGACAAGGAATTTCTGTTTCCAGATTTGTCTGGGCCTCCAAATTAGTTGCATTAGCTTCCATGTTTTTAAATTGGAATTTGTGTAGAAGTATCTACATGGTCAAAGTGTCATAAAATGAACTACTTACTGGAATCTTAAAGCTCCATATACACTTGAAATATACTTACTTAAACTGGAATCAACAAATCAAAGCAATAACAGACTTTCTAGCAAAGCCAGGTGAGATCATACCAACATGATTTTAGTGGCCTTGATCAACTAGCTGCAAGACCTTAACTGATATTTTTATAAACATTTTGAAGACATAAAGGACTCTAAGTACTAAATAGTAATACGAATTATTTTCTACCTTAAATGCAGCATTTATCTCCAGGAAAGAATCAAATGTTGTAGAATAAAAATCATGTAGAGCTTTCCAATCTCCTGATGACTTAGCTTTTTCCACATCATCCCTAGAAAGAACATATTAAAATATTTGTAATATAAGAGTTCAATCTTCCCAACCACTTAGACTTTAGACTGCAGTGTAACTCTAAGCTTTCCTCACTAAGCACACTTAGAAGACAGACAAGTATAATATCAGTATCTTTCTAACATCTTGCTTGTCATTTTAAGACCATGGAATTATAAGAGAACAAAAGCACAGTTTGTGTTTGATACACCTGAGCAATGTCTCTTATTCAGGATGTTAATTCATGGTGTCACAGTTCAGTATAAAAATTAACAGAACAAAATCAGGCTGAAGATACACTGACATGGAAAAATTTCTGAGACTAATTTATTTAAGCATGCAGGCTCCTAAACTAGTCACATTCACAATCATTTGTACAAAATTTTACTTCTCTTCAAATAGAACAATCTTTGTGTGCATCTGCACATGTCTCTTAAGAGGACAATAAAATCTGTGGATTTACTCAGCGACTTTTTAAGTACTGGACGTTAAAGTAAGTATATGTAATTCTGTATAATACCATAAATTTAAAACCAATCCAACCAAGTCAACATCAACCAATCTTCGATGCAGTATTTTATTTTGGCTATCTACAATGCTGGTGATAAAATTCCCAGTTTGCTCCCTGCCAAGTAATTTCTTTGTATTAGATATTCAAAGAAAATTTACCAATGGGACATACCAAAAATGCTAACAACTTCTTAATTCTTTGCTAGGAAGAATAAAATTCTTGATAATTACATAACTAGGCAGCAGTCAAATATCAAAATCTGAATATTGAAAAAAAATTAGCTTTTCAGATCACCTGAATATCAACAAAGTATCAACTCTTATCAAATTCTTTTTATACATGTTTCCTTTTCCACCAAATACACATGCTGACTAATCTAAAGGCACTCCTTTTCCACCCCGAATACACAAATTTTCAAATGTGGAAAAGAGCAACGAAGAGTATACACTCGTACAGCTCTTGGAGTGACTGTGATTTGATTTTTTTTTCCCCCATCTGTTTGAAGAACAGAAGAATCAGGCTTCTTCCTAGGAGTAATTTTCCCCATTTTCTGACTAAGATTATCCTAGAGTAAAACCCAAGGATATTACGGCAGCATAATGCGGCTCTGTGGGTGCTGAGACCAGGAAAAAAAAAAAAACAACCCAAAAAACTCCAAAGTCATGCTTTCAATGAATTAGTTAATACCCCTCTAAGAATATTTATTTCCACACTAAATAAACATTCTGATCACGTTCTGCAGACAGAATCCCATAGTGTACACACACTTTATGGCATTAGTTTCTCAAAAAGTTGTATCGTGCACCAAGTACTGTAACAGTGCTGGAAGAATTCTAAAGCAGATACAGTTTTGATTAAGGGTCTGTAATGATCTGAAAAAAAAAGAAGTGGAACATAAGACACTATTTCACATCAATTCTGCTTCTAGCCGAAGGAGTGTTACAGGGCAGCAGCATAAACAAACCACCAGCAGCATAAATAAACCACTGTGCAGATTCTTTAATCTTAAAACTCTTTTACTCATAGCGCCTTTCATAGATAAGTGCTAGAACAGTGTTCACACTGCTTAAAATTGTGGTCATGTAAGCAGCAAGGATACATGAAAAAAGAACTAAGTTTTTGCCATAAAACTAATACTGAAAATTAACACCCTTTAACATAACGCATGAAGAAAGGTCACCTGCACTTTTAGCCAAAGTTAGAAATAGCGTGGTTCACATAATCATTGCTCCAGGTCCTCAAATATGATGTTACACATTTAAGTGTCTGATGTGTGGTTCCACACAGGACTGAGAATGCCCAGTACCTCAATGGACACATTTTCCCATAATTGACAGTGCAAACAAAATACTTAAGACTGAAAGGGATTTTCCAGCCTACAATCAGCCAAACATACTTTTTTTCCAAAACCGAATATCAAATGAATGTCAAGAACTGAATTTCTAACTCTGAAGTACAAGCTTCGCCATTTCTTGAACAGAACAACACTTCAAGCTAGATCCAGTACTGTGATAATTTTCACAGTAACAGAAGTATCAACTCCACCATCACAACTAGATCAACCACTTCTCAGTCTTACTGAACTGTTTCCTCATGCGAGATTAACAATATCAAATGTATGAATTAAGATGAAACTAAGAAAGTCCAAAGAAAGAAAGTACTTTTTTAGAAACACCAGTGTAACTTACTGAAAATCCTTCACAGTTTTGTTTCGGATGGGAAGGGAAGGTTCAGGAGGAATCGGCGCTTTCAGTTCGTGGGGTAGTGTATCTATAGAGATGCGCTGCTTTTGTCGTACATCGAGGCAAAAAGATGGTAGGTCTCTCACTTACAAAAAAACCCAGAAGTAAAGAACAATAAGTACAATGCAATCATAAACATTTAGCTACTAAAATACAGATATGTAGGAACTAGTTAAACAACAAAAAAATAAAAAGCACTCACACTGGCAAGTGCTTTAAACACCTACTCATCCAAGTACTTTTCTTACCACATACTCATCCCAGACGTGCTGAGAACTTCAACTAACTGAAGGGAAACAAAACTCTGTGTCTCTTGCAGGACAGCGATCACAGAGTCACAGAATTATTGAGCCAGGAAAAAGACCTCTGAGATCATCAAGTCCAGCCTATGACCCAATACCACTGCCATCACATCAGCTAGAGGTAGAAGAGTGGGAAATAAAGAGGCAGAAGAGTGGGGAAACAAAGGAATGAAGCTGAGCCTGGGAAGAGGAGGATGCAAGGGGAAGATGTTTTGAGTTTTGTTATGTATTGTTTAACTAACAATAAATTAATAACCTTATGTCAAGTCTGTTTTGCCTGAGATGGTAATTTGAAAATGGTCTTTATCTCAACCCCTGAGATTTTAATCTAATTTTCTCCCCATGTCCTGTTGAAGAAGGGGAGTGATAGAACAGCCTGATGGGCATCTGACAGCCAGACAAGGTAAACTCACAAAACCCATAAAAAAAAATATCCAATGTAGTATACAAAAACAGCCATTTTATTGACAGTTGATTCTAAAAAAAAAAAAAAAATTGCTTAAAACGTACTTTTAGTCTGATCTATACTGTACACATTTTAAAAAGCATTTATATGAATTACAATGTACTTTTGGGATAAAAGACACTATATAAAAGCCTCCTCAAAAGTCAAATGTATTAAACAAAAATCTGCTATGAATTGTCCAAAGAACCCTGTAAGTTTTTTCTAAGAGTAGCTGCTTTTTAAAACTAACTAAACAAAGTAGTATCACTGCTCTGCTGCCTGCTCCACTTATCACAGCAGGGAAATAGATGCTGCGATCCCCAAATCCCAAAGGCAGATTCTTTTCACTCAAGCTAATGACAGAGGCACTGTCACTGTGACTTAAGCCAGCCACCATTCATCAGAGGACAACAGATCAGAGCTGCGCTCAATTCCATCAGCATGGCATCGATCACAGATATGGAGCCTTGGCCACTCTCACAGCTAGATTTGAAAGCTCTTTAAAGACAAGAGTAGTAATTTAAAAAACACAAAACCAAGTGGGCACACAGATACTAAATTAACTCAAGCCAAGGTGCCAAATAATGCCGCCATGCAAGTGCTCTGCTATTGCACATCATTCCCTGAAAGCGGGACAGACTGACTTAAAAGAAAATAAGACTACGTCTTATTTTTATACTCTGAGAAAGACAAGTCATTTTCATTTAGCTCCCATTCTGTCTTCTCAATTTTAAAAGGATTAAACATAGAATTTCAACAAGCTGAATACACTGAAATGAGAAAAAAATTCTCTCTGCCTCTGTAGAAGAAACAGCTGCTGACAGACACTATTTCCCATTTCAGTAAATTGAGGCTGCAGGTGCTAAGCTGATAACTTGCACCCTGCCAGTGATGCAATTTTCTTTGAAATATATACAGCTTAAATTAGATATACTAAAACTGAGTTTTAATAATACATTTAATAAATAGTGTCAACTTCAGTACATTGTGCCATAATTCAAGTTTATTTGTAAATAGATTTATTGGCTCATCTGATATTCAAAAACATTAATTAAGATCTGTCCCTTGAGTACCATTGAGGAGAAACTTGAAACTTTATGTATTGAGTTGATAAGCAGCTATAACACAATGTTACAAGACAAGAAAAAACAAATCACTGCTGGCTGTTTGCCCAGTTTCACCAAGAAAAAAGCCTCAGTAATGTATAAATGCTTAGGGAGCGATCAAAAACTTTGAGGAAGAAAATTTCACTGATACAAAGCAGAATTGACTAGGACAAGAAAATTTAGGATGACTGAGTTCAGAACAGCAGTTATTTTCACAGTGACCCACCCAGTTACCAGCAGATGCAAATGTTCAAAGTAGGTAAAGCAAACAAATCTCACTTGCATTTGTTACATTATTTAAAAAAACAACAAACCCTGGAATAATCTAGTTCATTTATAGATTTCATACCAGATCGTTGCTGCATTAGAAGAACTGTTATATAAATTCAATCCCTGTGGCAGCTACATAGCAAACAAACATCACCCTAGCTCTCATGCTGTATTTACCAACATTACCTTTTCCACGCTTTCGCTTTCCAATGAAATTAACATTCTTTGAACTCAAGCCTGAAGTATTACCAGAATATGCATGCATATATACACACACTTCAGAGAGATAGCACGTACACAGATACCCTGAAAAGACCCACCAGCCAAGTATCATTCCTGAATTCCGGAACAGCAAAAGCAGCATTAACTGAGAAATCTGTTTCAATTCTTTTTTCCATAGAAGACGCATCTCCCCAAAACATTTTGAGCACACCTTGGACTGCTAGTAAAAATAATTTGTTTTTATAAAGCCAGGTTACCCTGATCCTGAAGCTAACAGAATATCTGCTCTACTGCACACGTTGAGCTCCATTTCAAGAATATGACTACAATAAATATTGCCACACACTAGTATGGTGTAAATTAACAACTATGTAATTCTGAGGCAGTAATTACAACTGGGACAGTATCATGTGCAGTAAGAACTGAGAGCACTTCAAGAGGGAGAGGCGTTTCGAGTTCACCATTTTTGTCAGGTCTGAGAAAAAAAAAAAAGGAGGTGGAAGGGGGGGTGGTGAGGCAGATTTCTTCTGCTTACTGAAATGAGTTTGGCAAAAGGTACTGTATTTTTCACACTGCTTGGCCCAATGCTAGATTTAATTTTACTTTGCCCTAGATTTTAAGAAGCAGATTTTCATATAATAACGTAAGATTTTATTAAGAAACTATTCAGACTGAAGCTGGACCAGAAACAATTAAGGCATAAATAATGAAAGACGGGAGCTTAGAGTTTGTGAATCAACCGCCTGTGTGTTTGTGCTAAAAAGGCTAGCAGCTGAGTAGTTAACATTGACAGGAGGTCACTTCCAGCTTCTGAGGAAAATAATGTTACATGAGAAAGGGAAAACGTTTTATTTCTCTGAGGACTTTCAGATTCTAACAACATTGCAACTGTGTATGTGGAATTCACATACAAAACCTTCTCTTTAACAACATATAGGTGAGAGCAATGGCCACCTGAAGGTTCTTGTTGCTTTTTTACTATGACCATACAGCACTTTTTAAGAACCAGCAGAGTTCTGAGCTGCTTTACAGCATCTTCTTTTTGCCTTACACCAAGTATTGCCCTCAAGAATAACACTTCTACTTCAGCTCCAGCGAGAGTTACGCAAGAGTGGGACAATTCTTCACGGGCCATCTCCAGCCACTTTGGTTTCCTTTGTGTAGTACAAAGTGACTTGAGCAAAGCACAAAATCCCATCTGATCCATCAGTTACACATAATTGCCTTTGTGTTTCAGCAGCTGCCCTTTTATTTTTTTCAAAAAAAGGTGGAAAGCACCTCCTTACTCCATAACAAAAATGGATTAAAAAAAAAAAGTCTTGCATTGACTTTTACTTTTGCAGTAAACCTAGCAAAGACACAAAGATGATTTTAGCAAGGATTCAGCCCTGCAAGGTGCAAGCCACCTTTTTTTGCACAACTTCAAAACTGACAACCTTGCCCAAGGTTTTGTTTCAGACTTGTACTACTGAGATCTCTTCACCAATGCAGTCTCTTTTCTTCCTAGCCTTGAATTCATCGAGCGCTATAAAGACTTAGAGAATTCCAGAATAATAAGGCTGAGAAGGACTTGCTCAGAAGCAAGATCAATACCAATCTGACAAATGTTTGTACAGCCTTTTGTGAAAAGTCCCAAATTGCTGAAATTCCATATGCTAGCCCAAAAACATAATTAAAAAATCAGGTCTAACCACAATGCCACCTCATCAGGCTTCATGAATCTAGCCTACCAAGTAGAATATATGGCTCTACTTCTATTTTTTCCATCAATTACCAGTACCTCATTATATCACAATATTCTTTCCTCTCACCGTTAAGGCTCTTTAGAACTTAGCAATCTTTGCCCACAAATTTTATTTTGTGTCATCATTGGCCTTCATCTTCACTAAAAAACAGCCGCTCTTGGCAATTGTTTCCGTTAAAAGCCTTAAACTTTCCTCATCCCTGCCATCCTTCAGTTGGCGATAGAAAAAAAATCTTCTCCACAAAGTTCTGACACAGTTTCTAGAAAAATTGCCACCTGACTGCAGTTAGAAAAACAGCATCTGCAGACACACTACTTAACCTTAAACTTTCTTTAAAACTGCAGATGATTATTTCATCCCCCAGGCCTACTTGTTTTTCTTATCCAACTTGACTCTATGACATAACCTCTACCATGACATAACCTCTACAGAGGACAGACCATCATTTATATCACCACCTCTACAACATTCAGCACAGCATAATTTAATAAAAGCTAGATTTACAGATTTTCTGGCACCACCACAATACAAACACTGGCAGAACACTGAGCACCTTCTTAAACTGGTAATGAAGTAGCACAGGGCTTTTGTTCTCTTACCGGTTTTGATGCTGGGTATAACAAGTTGCGTAGATGAATTTCTGTTTGCGATGCCTTCTTTCTTTTGGTTGATAGTTGTGATAAAATTGCTGAAAGTGGAAAACTGATTTTTGGGTCCTCTCTCCAACCCCTGTAATTAAGATGACAGCATGCTATAAAGGGGTAAAACATTACTGCAGAGTAATCTTACTCATGAGAAGTTACACAGAATACTTAAATACCTTTTATCTTGAAATTGGAGTGGCAATACCTAAATAAAGACTTGTATAATGATTCTGCAAGTTTGTTTCAAATCGAACCAGGAGAGGTACCATAAAGTATCTTTCCATTACATTCGAAACCTCAAGTATTAATTTGCAAGATATGAAGATATCTTTGGATTATTGTGAGTAAAACAATACAATTAGAATGCTTTCAACAAGATTCTAACTTTCTGTATCCTCATTTCTAACTACTTTTATATTCCTTACTACATCTAGTTCGGTTTAAACAGATGAAAGTGTCACATACTCCTTTTTCCAAATAACTCTAATACACAGAAGTTTACACAAATTTCCCAAGACTTGAAACGGAGGGCCAGAATTTCTCTGCGAGCTAACCTGCTAATGAAACTTTAAAAGTGGCTACCTGGGTAGAAACCTCTAATGATTCAAAGTCATCAGCATCAGCTGCCACTGAAGAAAGGGTGGCCAACAAACATTCGTTAGCACAGCACTAAAAAACCCCACCTGCTTGAGCACCTGTATGTGCTGCTACCAAGGAGTCTGCAGGAGCCTTTGCTAGGAAGCCTTGAGCACTAACGTGTTTTATCAGTGAACAGACACAAAATCACACAACGCACTTCCGAAGGATTGCGCCAGTCGGTCTGTTTGACAATGAGCGATATCAGACATAGTTACTGACTCAGGAGAATTTGCAAAGCATAGGTGGGTTAAGGGGCTGTCCCAAGATGACAGAAGTCGCTTAACGTAGTTTTCAATTTATATCTCAGCTCCAAGTCACCAGCTGACATCAGGCAAAGGTAAGTCAACTGAAAAAGACAAACACACGCTCTCCCCACACATCATAATCCTCAGCCTCAAAACCTAATGATTCATTTGCTTGATATCTGCACTTACAGTTAGAAAAAAATGTTTCACACAAGTCAAAACTGTAATTCCCCAAACGAGAATAAAAATTCTAGAATAATTAAGCTAATATCCTATCCTTTTTTTTTTTTTTAAACCCATACGCTTCCCTTTCCCCTTAAGAGTAGTAAATTTGGACTCAGACATGCAGCCAGAGTTCTGAGGAAAGTGCTCCACTTCCACCACAACATCCTGAAGTACTACCAGGAGGGTAATAACATAACCCATAAAACTGCCATGCCACAGTGTACGGAAGCTTGTAGGCTGCCAGGAATTTTAAGTAACTGTGGCACATACAGGCATTTTTCCATGGCTTACATCTCAATGAATTATAAATTTGAAAAATCAGCAGGACTTCTGGCTTTAAAAATACCAAGTTTCAATTTCTAGCTTCAAATTCCTTGTATGCAACAAACATTCAAAAATAAAATGTAACTAGCACTACAATGCTCACATTAACTTCTTTAATCCTACAACCTTTGAAATATCATTAGGATGCTGCTTAAAAATCACCTGGCACACGACTGGAGAAAACCAGACCCTGAACAAACACACCAAGGCATGATTGACTGGAAAAGGACTTTTAAAGAAATTGAGATGAGGTTAATCTGCTGTGCCACAAAACATACGCTCTAGGCAGAAAACCTCTGGAGCTCAGATTCATCTAATTCCAATTAATAGGGAACAGATAACATTGATTTTGAAAAGAGGAGCTTTTATGAAACTGACTATTAGGACAGCCTTTTTTGACTGACTTGGCTGTCTAGGTTTTACTCCAGTTATGCCACTGAAATAGTATAGTTAAACAGTTATTTAAAACCACTCTTCGTAACGCCACCTCTGTCAGCAGCAATCAGAAAGAATAAAAGTTGCACACACTATTTAACTCCATCACCCTGCTCCAAGTGCAGTCCCAACAATATTAAACAAGCGTATGGACAAAGGCTTTACGGGAAAGCCCGGAAGGAATACTGGGAAACCACATGCACATTAATGAGGATCTCTAACATCTCCAGGGAGAGTAATCTAGGACAAGTGTACAGCACCATGTCATACTTAGAAAATTTTGTAGGAGGTCAGTGAGCCTCTAGAGCCTAAGACTCTACAGACATACTGCCATCAGAAAACTGAACCACCACATATAGAATGAGTATGCTTAACAGGAGCAAGTGGATCAAAGAAATCTTTAATCCCTTTTTTTAAGAGCACATTAATAACTCACAACTCTTAGTGGAAATTTCCCAAGGTACTGAGCCCTCCATAAGACTGGAGAGGTATGAGCATTATACTTCATAAATCTATGCTTTTCATTACTGAATCTAAATTAGATGGTGAAAATAAGTCAAACTGTTTTCAAAGAGCACACACAGAGTGCTTTCTGGGAAGAGGCAAAAGACTAATTAAAAGAGTTTCTTGAAAATTCTACTCTTTAGACCTAACATTACTCACTCAACACCCACGTGCACATGGCGAGCAAAGGCCAGTGAGGAGTAAAAAGGCTTTCTTCCCTGTGAAAGAAGACATGGAGGACACAGACCTGCAGGCAGCTGCCAATGCAACAGTCTATGCAAGAAGTAGGATTTTCCCTTCCATTCATATCTTGAAAGGTGTAACATAGGACCGGTTTTGCTTTACAGAAGCCTTTACTTGTTCCTGCTTACTAGTGGGCAAGTTATTCAGCTTCCCACAAGTCTGTTTTCAGAATTTGAATAGTGACCTCCAAACCATCAGTCCTTATGCCTCATTTCTAATCACCATTCGGTCCATAAGAAAAGCCTATACTCCTTGCAGGACCATGTTTATTTATTCGCGGGCTAACTTAATCTCCAGAACTTTCCTTAGGAAATAAAAGCCAAAAGAAGAAAAGTAACCATTCTTCCCCAATTCCACATAGCCCCAGGCTAGGAAAAAATATGATATGAATGACAACAGCAATAGCCACACAATCCCTTTATTCCAACTTGCAACCAGTTTTAACTCCAGATGAGACATCTTTCATGCACATGCTCTTAGGAGAAAAATGATAATCCACGGTTATCTATTGACATACTAAAATCCTGACCTTTTCCACAGCTATTGTGGAAAATGAAAACTTTAAAGGATGCGTCACGCCTTCACATTGGCTTTGACGAAGCTCTAGTCATGCCACACTGGTTGTACAAATCTACTGTGGGTCTTTAGTGCACTGAAGAAAATGTTAATTACACAAAATCTGGGGACATGTTGTGAGATGAGGATATCTGAGGCTCACTTCATGCAGAAACAAGCTATAGTATCTACATCACTGCAGTTATCATATGATGGCTACAAAATTAGAAATAATAGGCAGAGAGAACATGAAAAGTAAGATCAACTGGAGTATCACTGTATTTGTATTTTTTAAAGGAAGGAAATTTTAATGGGGAAAAAAAAAACATGAATGAGCAAAGATTCCTTTAAAAAAGGCAGTATTTTCCTCATTTGTCATCGTACCATATTACAAACTCTTCCCTAGCTTAAAAAGGAAGCTGAAAATATTTCTTTCCTTAAAAGTGTCTGAGAGGATTTGATTAGGTAACACTCATTTTTTTATATTCAACCAGAACTTTTAATACAAGAGCTTGTACTGAAATCATGCTACATAGGATGAACCCCACAGCATACTTCAAAGCCCTGAAATGAGATGTGTAGGTTGGTCACAACTAGGGATCAGCAGACCACTGATCCAATGCCTTCTTCACAGCAACTCATCAAGGTCTTACAAAAGCATACCCGCATTCCCTATTTGGTACATTTGGATAAAAAAACTGTATTCTGCTATAAACAGAGAAACTCAGAGCTACAGAAACATCTATTACATCTGTCCACAAAGCTCTCTCTCTCTAACATACTATTAAAACCCATACGCAGTTGTTGATAAATTCAAAATCCCACACACATCTGACAAGCAACCACACCTCGCCAGAGCCGAGCTCCTCTGAGCAGGTCAGCTTTGAGAAGGCGGGTGGGCACCAGCTCGGAGGCACACGGCCACGTCCGGTGACAAGCAAATCCTCCCAATTCTTTAAGGTGGCTAGAGCTCTACACGGCTGCCAAGCTGCACACGTTTTTCGTTAGCTGAGCTAAGCCTGACACAATTTAGACCAACACTTGTATCTTTATTCTAAGGGACTGGCATTTGTTGGCATTTGTATGAAGTGGTGAGTTTCAAAGGTAAAAATAACTTCTGGGAAATTGTCCTTTACAGACTTCTCCCACAAAACCTGTATTTAAATATCACAAGAACAAACACATTTTTTTGACGTTCAGACAGATTTGGAAAGCTGAAAGTTTTTCAGAAGACTGGAACGATGTAGGCAAAACACAGAATTGGCAGAATTGCTCAAAGGAGTTTGCAGTTTGCCTACAATTACTCCGTTTAACATCACAATTATTTCACGACAGCCATAAGCATTAGATGCTCAAGATTTTAAATTCAAATTACGTAAAATGATAATTTCTATTAAGTCGGATACTTACCAGAACTGCTGAAGTAAGAGCTCGTGACTACTACGACAGGATTGGTAAAATTTTTGCTTAAGTAACTTACTTTGACTTAAGTAACTTACAGTAACCTTTAACACCGAACTACACAAGACATCAAACTCACGCCAGGAAAATTCTATGTTTTGTAATATTGTACGGTCAGCTGGAAGAAAACCATAACACCAGTGAAATTAAAAATCTCAAACGAGGTTTCTAAATTAAGTTTTTTCGGCAAATACCCTTCTCCTAGTTTATTACCGGTGTTAACCCATCATCAGTAATCGAAATGCTTTATCACCCCTGCTTCAACGCAACGTAAAAACCGGAAAAGACCTTTAAAAGAAAAGTTAAAAATGCAGAAGTATTTTCCAGCTAGCTCTCTTGCTATCAAGTGCA
>NW_009736614.1:0-307 GCF_000703405.1 Apaloderma vittatum | reverse complement strand
AGCCCCCCGGGAGCGGAACCCCGCCCCCCCCGACAGCCCCTCCGCGAACACCCAGAGCGCTGCAAAGCCTCAGCCGTGACTAACCCGACAGAGCCGACCGCCGGAAAATGTTACAGAACTATAAGTAGACGAAGAATTTATAGCTTCATTATGTCACCACTCAGAGATGCACTTGTTATTTTTAAGAAACTTGAATGAGAGCCTCTCAGCGGAAAAGAACACGACAGAAAATGCACACGGTGCTCCCCGCTCCCCGGCACCGGGGAGGAAGCGGCCAAGGCCGGTTCGGAACGCGCCGACCCCGCTG
>NW_009736613.1:0-1251 GCF_000703405.1 Apaloderma vittatum | reverse complement strand
GTTTAGCCTGGAGAAGAGGAGATTGAAGGGAAGTTTTAGAGAGGTGGAGGCTGGGCTGTTCGCCCCAGTGGAAAGTGACAGGATGAGGGGAAATGGATTTAAATTGCACCAGGGAAGGTTCAGGTTGGATATTAGGAAGAACTTCTATACTGAAAGGGTTGTCAGCCATTGGAACAGGCTGCCCAGGGAGGTGGTTGAGTCACCGTCCCTGGAGGTGTTTAAGAGATGGGTAGATGTTGCATTGGGGGGAATCATTCAGTAGGTTGATAGGACTGGTACAAAGGCTGGACTTGATGATCTTCTAGGTCTCTTGCAGCTGATACGATTCTATGATTCTATGAATAGGAAATCAGGCAAGAATGTCAGGAGACATGTGTAGATGAACAAGAAACTTCCAGTCAAACTCCAACGCAAAAAAAGAAGCATATAAAGGGTGGAAGCAAGGATAGGTAACCTGGGAGAAACATTATTCAAGTATATAGGGATGAAGTTAGGAAAGCTAAGCCCCCCTGGAATTGGATCTAGCCATGGATGTCAGACATAACAAGAACGGCTTATGTGACTTATGTGACAAGACTAGGGAAAATGTGGGCCCACTGCTAAACGAGATGGGTGACATGGTGACACAGGACATGGAAAAGGTTGAGTTACTGAATGCCTTCTTTGCCTCAGTCTTTCCTAGCAAGACTGGCCTTCAGGAATCCCAGGTCCCAGAAACCATGGGGAAAGGCTGGAGTGAGGAAGTACCCAGGGTGGAAAAGGATCACATCAGGGGATACTTAAACAAACTGGACACCCTTAAGTCCATGGGCCCTGATGGAACGCACCCACCAGTGGTAGGGAGCTGGCAGATATTGCAAGGCCACTCTCGACAGTCTTTGATCAATCATGGTGACTAGGAGAGGTGCCTGAGGACGGGAGGAAAGCAACTGTCACCAAGAAGGAGGATGCATGGAACCGCAGGCTGGTCAGCCTCACCCTGATCCCTAGGAGGTGATGGGGCAGATAAATCTGGAAAGCATTTCCAGGCCCTTCAGTGACAAGAAAATCACCAGGAGTCATCGGCACCACGAGGAAGCCATGCTTGACCAACTTCGTAGCCTTCTGTGATAAAGTGATTGGCCTGGTACATGAGGGGGGAGCGATGGCCATTGTCCACCTGGACTTCACTAAGGCCCTGAGCACCGTCTCTCAGAAGATCCTCAGAGGCAAGACGTCCACGACTGGGCCGGGTGAGCAGACAGTGAGGCG
>NW_009736612.1:0-18559 GCF_000703405.1 Apaloderma vittatum | reverse complement strand
TTTTTTTTTTGGCCCAAAATCCTCCCAGTGGTGGACTGAACACCAGTTCAGACTGAGAGGGAACAGATATTTTTGAAGAGGTTATCAGATTTTGTCCTGCCACTGCTTTCTGAGCTTCAGGCTGAGATGATTTAGCAAATAAAATCCCCAGTGCAGCCTTTCTCTTAAAAAGTCCTTTGCAAGAAGCATGCTGGACACCATGTGCCAAAGGACTTCATTTTAGGAAGAAGTTTTCCCTCTGGTGTGTAAGAATTGAACGTAACTACAGGAATATTTATATGAGTAAGACTGTATCATCTGATGTGATCTCTGTTATTTCTGTTGGTACAGAAAATAAGGAAAAATTGATCTGAAATCCTATAAAATTTTTTAATATTTGTTTTAATACATTTTACCCATACATTCAAGAGCAGAGTTCTCGCTGTATGCAAGAGAGTTTGCCCTTTAGTGCACTAGGCAGATTTACTAATACAATTACTAATTAACCTCAAGGTGTCAGGGAGAGTTTAAGAAAAGCAAAAGCAAAGGAGAGCTTTCAATTTTTGTCTGAACATACAAAAAAAATTTAAAAGGTAGCATCAGTTGTCGCTCTTTGCACATTCCAGGAATACACCACAATGCATGATACGGAGCTTGCTCTGCTTTAGTTTCCTTCTGCAGGTTTACTTGATTAACAAGAAAGAGCTAGAATTAACATTTCAGTTATTCTTTATTAGCATTTAGGGGTGAACTTGTAGTGTAGGGTTAATGGTTGGACTCGGTGATCCCAAGGGTCTTTTCCAACCTGAATTATTCTATGATTTAGTTGTTCTTTCTGCAACTGTACTATTGCATGACTGCTTGACATTTTTATTTTATCCAAAATGCCTTGAAAAGACAGATTAATTTGAGGATGCATGAGACCTGTTCATCCTGTCGGATTGTATCACCAGTTTCATTCCGGTCGGTAACTGAAAATTGCTACCGCAACGCCGGGCCGGCATCGAGTAGTTAATGCTTGGTTTCAGAGATGACTGGTCGGTGGTGTCTATGTCAGTCAAAGCCATCACAGTTCCCACTTTTCTGGAAAGAGAAAGGACACTGAATTCCTCTGCTCTTTCAGAGTCCTTCCACTGGATCAAGGCCAAGGGCAGCAGCGCTGCATCGCGCTGTGATTTTTAATCCAATTTTTAAATAGAGAACGTGAGCTGGGATTAGACGGTCGTGAGACAGGTTAGTTTTACCCTACTGGTGATGTATTTGAGACTGGGAGCTATGGTAGCCCATGGACTTAAGTTGTCATGAGTATTTCCTTTGGTTTTGAGACTCAGTAATATTTTCAGCTTTTTTCAGTAGATTTTTAAAGCTGTTATTTTTTCGTAAAGCTCCTTCTAGGAGCTTTTTTAAAAGTAACGTTAAATAAATTGCATTTTATGATAAAATCAAAGTTTTGCCAGGAGTGTGTTTTAATATAATGGGTCACATATTAGCTGGTAGGGAGTGATAACATTCTTCTCTGGGAAACGGATGTGCTACAAATGTGATAGCTCTTTGCACAGATTATCTCGGAGTGCATGTGGAGGGATAACTGCTGGGCAGTGATCAGCAACCACCTTCATTTCTCCAGAATAATTTTTCCTGTGTGCCTCTTTTAACTAAGAAGTGAACTATGCTTAAGAATGAATACCTGTTCAATCTACATTAAAAGTATTACAAACATCATAATTTTTGAAGGGTTTGTTTCAGTGTCCGTGTTTATTCTGCAGCTTTAATGACTGCAGATTGCGTTGCAAGTAAGTCATGAAAAGAACAGAAATGATGCTGTCTGCTAAAACTATTACTGTTCTTGACAAACTCTACTCCTGTAACTTTTGAGATATTTTTTCATGGACTTTTTCCTTCATAAAATGCTTTTTTTTGCCTTTCTTACACTCCTCTCTCCTTAAATATTTTTGTAATTTAAAAATAAAAGGACTGGGAGGGTCCCATTTGCCCTCCCTTTCTGGCAGCATTCCTCTATTTCCACTTTTGGTTGGAGATCACAGTAATCCTGTGTGTTGTGGAAAAGAGTTCTCCCTGGAGGGACATCTGGCTCTTTGATGCACTCCACAGGCAATTCTCTTGGCAGCCCTGGAGATGCCACTGAAAGATCTAGCACACTTCTGTTTAGATGAAAGTAAGAAAATCCCTTGTTAGTGATGTACAGAGTAAGATACTGGTTATTGCACCAAATTGTTTTGGTCCTACTGACATTTTCTGACCGTAAGTATTAGCACAGAGAAGCTTTTTCTTTTTTTTTAATAGGTGTGAATGTGGAATAAAGTGAAAAGGACTGCAAATACAGAATCAGTAAAAGCAGAAAAGGGAAAAAATGCACAATTAGTTATAAGTAGTTGCAAAATCTATTAAAAGGCATGAAAAAAACTGGATGGGGGTCATGAATGAGAATTCCATTCCTACCCATTTAGTAAAATTATAAGAAGAGACAGCTTATGGGTAATCGCTGAGCACTTATCACTGACCTGGGAAAGAGCACATTCATGAGTGAGTAATTGCTGGTGAGCAGGAGTTACACAGCGTAGGAGATTGCTGCTGCTATCTCTTTAATTCAGTATTGCCTCATTTGACTACTTTCACGTTTTTGTTGGCTTTACTACTTTTTAGTTCAGTAGACGAGTGGGGTCTTGCCTTGCTTCTGAAGGGCAGGATCTGTTTTGATGGATCGTGCTAGTGAGAAGAGTTTCTTGTGTGTGTTTGCTCTGTTCTGAAGATACACATTGGTAACCACCAGCTGGTCATTCATCCCCCACAAACACCCTCGTCACAGCTGCTGGTGCTGTAATCTGGACATTTGTCACTCAAAGTTGGAAGTGCTGGTGTTTCTCATTCCTCCCCCAAGAAAGGCAAAGGCTGCCTGATGACAGTGGTGGCAAATCTGTGGCGTTTGGGTCAGAATTGACACAAGCTGCTCTCGTAACCGGTACGTGGCTGCTGAGCAGATTGCAACAGCAGCAGAGGAAGGGAGGTGATTAAAAAGAGCAGGGTGGGTGACACTGGTGGCTGTAAGAGGTGACCCCAAGGAAAAAAAAAATCAAAGGTAAGAATACCAAAAGAACACCATGATGGGAGGTGTTGGCATCTGGCATCTGTTCTGCTCTTACTCAACGAGGAAAGTATGTGTATCCTTACAACAGCCTGGCATAGCACACCGGCTTCTGAAGCCAGGGAGCTGAAACCTGTTCCCAGCCTTGACTATGGACGACCCCGAGGTGTCATAAACTGTTATGTTCGATGTAGTCAGCCAGAAGTTCTACATATAGATATTCATCTCCTGAAAAAAATTATTTGGGAAATCTTTTAACAAACTGAAAAATATTCTTCATTCAGAATTCTCTTTGTGCAAAACCCATACCTATAAAAGCATATTTTGAGACTGAGTTGTGGGTTGACTAAATATAGAACTGCTTTTTTTAAAAAACCCAAACAATGAACTAACACATTTGATTAACGCAACTAATTTTGTAAGTTTCTGGTTTTTTCTTCTACCATGCTCTACAGCACTTTTTCACCTCCAGTTAAATATTTTGTTTTCCCATGAACTTGAGCGCTTCTGTGGTACGGTGAAGACCGTTAATCAGTTTTAATACACGTTTCAGGAATTCAGTTCAGTTTTCCACTGTCTTTCTTACTTCCAGGAGTGAAAACTTGAACTCACATAAGTTATTTTGCCATGGAAAATCACCATTGAGTTCTCTGAGGCCAAGATTTCACTCACGTATTCCCACCTCGAAAAGCAAACACCAAATCCCATTATTTAGCTTAAGAGTTCCTATGTCCAGACTTTACAGACACTTTATTTTATCTCTGCCAGATGGTATGTCTCTACATAGCTATTTCTTACATAGCAGTCTCTGTTTGGCGTCTTTGGTGTTGTCTTTGCATATGATGATTCTGAACTGCAAAAACCAGAGAATCGGGGAGGCAAGGAAAGATGTTTTCCAGTAACATTTATGGCTTTTAAATACCCACTAGCTACGCCTGCTCATTGCCTTCCATCATCCAACTATGTCCATAGTTACACTACAAATTCTCTCTGAGGAGGGTTTTTTTAATATTTTGTGTGCCTGAAAAGCCCAATGTTGTACTCATCAGACTTCAATTTAAAACCATTTTATTAGATACAATATGGATTGATTAAAAAAAAGATTACAGTTTTCAATTTTTTCAGTATCTTTGAGAAGAAAAGACTTAGCGCTTGACATTTTAATGCAGTTTGTCTTTTCAAATAGATTTGGCTTCTGATGCATGTGACAACAGGACTTTGCTCTTCAGTTAGGGCATACATTTCAGAGTAGTTGTTACCTAAAATATTATCATAAGGCATAAGAAAACACACGATTTAAGTTGCCTTTCATGAACATAATTAAGAATTAATAAGCCTGTACCAGTGGCTAGTTCTCAGAATTTCCACTGTTTTGCCTTTTGTGACCTGTGTTATTAAAAGTCCATTATTTTTACAGACTTTATTAAATTGGATCTTATTAAAGCATTCTATATTTGCATTTGGTCTTTCATAATTCATTATTATTATGACATTTACTTTTTACCATCAGATCTGAAAACATATCATAAGCTACCCTTTTCTCTTGAAAGAAATGCTAATTTCAAACAGTCCTCTAATGGAAGAGAAAAGCTTTATCAGTTTTTTCATTTATTCAAGATCGTGTTAAGAATACTAATGCTAGACTTCTGTATGCTAATATCCAAGAGCTTTTTTTGGTCAAAAGCTTAGAATTATTGTTTTTTAGACCACACTGCTAAGTATGTCACTGGCAGGGCACTAGTACAAAAGAAAACACAATTCTGAAGTACCGTGTTTTAATTCTATGACTGACAAAACCAATTTCTTGATCTTTCATTATTTAATTATGCTTTCATATCAAATTACACTATTTGATACTTTGCTATGTTTAGTAGATTATGGCTCTACTTAGTTTCTTTTTAGAAGTTTTTAAAAATTGATTTAGCATGATTATTTAGGGAGGGTTAGCTTTGAATTATAGCCTGCAGAATAGTGTAACAGAAAGTAGAGTTCTCCATCGAATGAATCACTGTCTCAAACAGTTATTAATTGTTTTAATTTAGACAGTCTGGGGTCTATCATATTTGTCAATATTCTCATGTTTTAATCATAAAAAGGGATAAAGAGCTTTAGAACTGAATGTAAAAGCTTCGATATTGAACAGTAGGTAGTACACAGTGAAACTGCTAAATTTAGCATAATTATTTTTTTCAAACTAACTTGAAAACACTTTTACAATGTTAACTACTTTCCCCTCCGCCCAGGTTTCTGACCATGTGCACTAGACACTTTGGGAGTGTTGTAGCCCAAACAATTCGGACTCAGAAGACAGACCAGTTTCCACTGTTTCTTATTATTATGGGAAAGCGATCATCTAATGAAGTATTGAATGTAATACAAGGTACAGTTCTCTCTTCATATTAAAAGTATTTCTTATGTGAGTAGTGAAACTGTTAGAAGATGCCTTTGCTAACCGTTTCCTTTTCAAGATGTTCAGAATATTAATTTATTGCACAAAAGAAACTTCCAGTTGCCACAATATAAATAGCTACTGTTCATAAATGGATTCATTAACGTGGGGTTAGAGATTGAAGTTGCCATGACTGTAGTAGAAGCGTAGTCTGTTTTTCTTTTTTTTTTTAATAGAAGCCAAATTTCCTAAGTAAGGAACTGCACTTAGTTTTCCCAATTTATAACCAGATACACCCCTGATTTCCAAAAAATTTTGGCTGCACTTTTCATGTAGTGTCAGAACGCATTTAGTTCTTTGTGTGTAGTTCCCTGTTCATATGTGGAGTCCTGTGCATGTACTGGGCTAATATTTGACCATGAGTTGCTTTTTCAGACCTGCCTGCAATGTTGAGACCCCAAAGCAGATCAGAATGTAAGTTACTAATATAATCTCACGTAAAGGAAGCTTTCTGGCTTATGTGAGCAGTTGTTTCTGGTAAAACCGTTCCTCTCCTTTTGCTGACTTAGATGTGGAGTGATGCCCTTCAGCTGCTGTTCTCAGTAACTCTTCAGATTAAAATACATCAAAGAATGGCTGCCTCTCATTTCTTCTGCTTTCTCCACAAGTTTGCCTTCGTGACACTGTGTCCTCATTTATTTATTGCTTATATCTAGCAACCTTTTTTCTAAGCTCCTTATTTTCCTGAGGAAATTCAGCCTCGGGAAATACTGCCTTTTGCAGACAGCGTTACTGTTTCTTTCTGCATATGGGATTAATAAATTTCTGGAGGAACCTGCAGTGCTCCTTCCTGTGGACAAAGCTGTTAATTTTACATGGGTTTTGTCTCCTCACTGCAAAGCACAATGTGACACTAATCCATGGTACTTACAAAACTTATTTCATGCAAATAAATGGTTTTATAACTTGGTGTTATCCCACCAAAGTCAGTGGTGCTTACTGGCTTATATTACTTCACTGTTTTAGCAGCCTGGTAACTCAAAATCATAATACAGTGCAGCTTTATACTATAAAATTATCCAAATTATTTCATTAAGTTTTAGTGATTGTTTTTCTGTGCAATTCAGGTTTTAGTGCAAGTGTTAGAGATTCAGGTTTTCTGCAATCTTTCTGAACTAAGCTAAGCTAATTGTCTATTGCAGCCTGACTTAAATTTATTCTTCAACAAAAATCAAACATACTGTGCTTGTTATTTTCCCATGAATTGGGACACTGGTATCTTTTTAACAATATACCCACAAATGAATGGTGGTCTCTGAAGTCATGCGTGTTGTACCATGCGGGAAAACGTTTTCAGCTAGGAATGGGAACAATGAGGGTCTTTCAGGGCCGGGTGAGAAGGCATGTTTACAGAAGAGATACAACGAGATAGAAACTGAAGTCCCAGGGAAATGCAGACTGTCTAAGTTTGCTCCCGATGCCTGTTTTTTCCTGGAGTTGGAAACGATGGGGACAGTTTTGTTTTCTTTGGTGATATTGTGGCTTCTGGTTAGTTTACTCCGTTTAAAATTTTGCCCAGCATCACCAATATAAATCTAGCTTGTCGTGGTGATGTTCTGCTAGGGTCCAAAGGCTGTTGAGGCTGGCAGATGTTAAGAGTTTATGGTTTTCAACCAATTCTCACGGTCTAAGACCCTTTAACTACAGTAACAAGTGGTGCTAATGGGTAGTCTGGGCTTCAGTTTAGGAAGAGAAACCCAAGACCAAGTGCATCTTGGTAGGAAATGAAAGTCATCTTTTAGTCTTACTGAAGACTGGAGGCACGCTGGTAGACGAGTGTGAGGAGATATCTGTTTCCCCATGCCTGGGCTATATTTCTTGATATATACACAGATGACATACTTTTCTGCTATTGCTTGCTTTACAGGTTTTTTCAGAAGTAAATACACTGAAGACAATGTATTGTATTTGAAATTTTATTATTTGTTATACCTGAAAAAAATGAGTGTGCACACATCCATTCGATCACTGTATTCTGGGTTTTTTTGTGGGTTTTAGAACCAATCCACCTGGATGCTGCTGCCAACACCTTACTTTCTGAAAACTGTAAAAGCAATTTCATGTCAGGGAACTCCAGATATATGACTTTTTAACATCACTGATGTTAAAGGAAAAATATAGTTTTTTTCATGCAAGCACAAAAGCAATTTTTCAGACTTGAACCACCTAAAATTTTAGCCTGTGGTCAATGTTTGTGTGTAAAAACAGTTCTGCATTTTCAATAAAAAGACAAACTAAAAACATTCTACTGAGATACTTGCATTTTCTACACTCTCTCTTCTTTTTTTTTTTAAAGCCTGGCTATTTCTTATGGATTAATTCTAAAATTACTCCTTTTTTTGTTTAATAACTTTAATGATATGAAGTTCAGCTCTCTTCCTTTGTTGCTAGGTAACACAACAGTGGATGAGCTGATGATGAGGCTGATGGCTGCGATGGAGATCTTCAGCGCCCAGCAGCAGGAAGACATAAAGGATGAGGTGAGCATTCAAAGTTTCTGCCGATACCTGCTGGTTTCCACCGATCACTGCGGATGCAGAATTAACCAGATGTTTCTTTAACCACTGAAGTTGTATATGATGTGTTTTAGCGTCTCTCTTCCATCATTAGAAATTTAAAATGTTAAGTCTCCTTTGTCTATTTATTTGGGGGTCTCAAAAAAACCTCCTTCTTATTGGTCTGGTCATTTTGAGTTTGTTTTCTTTTACTGAATGTTGGTCATGAGCAACCATTTACATTTACAGTGGTATTACAAAGCTTGGTATGCTCATGCAAAGAAACGACAATCAGATTTTGTCACAATGATCAGCACCGAGTCATAGGTAGAAAACCAAAATAGATTGATATGTCTTAAATGTACATGTTTAAAAGGGGATAGAAAAGCAACCTTAACCAGAACTACACCGGTACTGAATCACTGTTCAGAACAACGCAGAGTGGGTAAGTGATGACAAGACTTTTCAGAAACAGCGTTTCAATTGCACAGAAGTAGACACAGCGAGGTGTATACAGTTGAAAGATGTTTATCTGTTACTCTATAAATTGAGAGTGACATTTCGAAGTAATGAAGTACTTAGGAATTTATAATAATAGGTGTGTTGCCTTTCAAGATTATTCTTATCCTGCCGTGTAGACATTGATTGGCAATAATTCACTAAAGACATTCTTCACATTTAAATCTTGTATCTCATTAGTACAAGATTTACTGATTATGGTTATAATAATGTGAAGGCACAGTATCTGCACAATATTTGTAGTTGATTTTTTTTCTTCTTTATTTGTGCTACCTGTAATTCATTGGTGAAGAAATTGACTTTAATTTTGTTAATACTGAACACAAATTTTAATATGAGGATTACAACAAAAATCCAAGGCACAATGTAATTGATTTTTTTATTGCATTTTAACAGGAATGTGTTGAGTATGGAAGGGTTTAATGCTTTAATAAGGTGGTAAAATTCACATCACAGATGAATTCCAAGAAAGGCTCAAAAACTGAAAACTATGAAGTCTGGAGAAAACAGATGTAAAGAAAAGCATATACAGGCAGAGAGATAAAAGCAAATAAGGAACAGGAGAAGGAACTAGAAGTGACAGGCTTGGAACACAGGGAGGAACAGGAGACCAGAACAGTTGTCCAGAGCAGGCGACATCAGTATTTAGGAGAGAAGAAGGTGGGGGCATGTAAGAGAGTGATAGACCTGTCATAAGAAGATGAAACCAAGTGGGTTTGCAACTGAGAAACATCTGGGTGTAAAGAAAACAAAGCTTACAGAAAGAGAAGACTCGTTAGCCTTGAGGCCGAGATCACAGACCCAGAAACTGGCTTCTGCATCCTGAGCTGCTCCACTTCTTCACTGGGTGGCCAAGAACAGTGACAGTCCAGTAACATCTGTCCCTGCTGTGGTGATACGGATTTCTCCTGATTTCTTCCTCCAGGTGCTCTGCCTCTGTAGGGAGAATGGAAAATTAATTTGTATACAGTCCTCTAAAAGCTACCTCTGTCCAAGTGTTTTGTAGTCTTTTCTCACATTTCCTTTTGTGGGAGCACCAGTGACATTTCTTCCCCAACGGGAGATTTTTCTAACACGCTTTGACATTCAGAAAAGTATTAGAAAATTTCATGAACTTCGGGGGCAGATTTCCAGGTGCTATGGGTCTTATATACAAGTAGAATATTTACTTACACTTTGGCTCGGCTTGTTACAAGCATACCGAAAAGGTGATCTCACTTTCGCCTTTGAAGCAGGAAGTTTAAAAACAAAAAATAACCTCGCTTTATGAAATTGCTATTCCAGAGAAGGGAGTATTTGATGAGCAGTCTGTACTCAATAGAAGGCTTTAGCCTGAAAATAAAATATTGCCTTTTGTGGTTTGCTACATAACGTGTAGCTTTCTTGTAAGTCATGTACTTGACAACTTCAAGTGTTCAAACATCAACACCTTTTCTTTTTTAAGATCTTATTGCAGCTGGTGCAATTTTTTCCCAAATATTACAATAGCAAACAGGATGCAGCGTCCGGTTTCTGTTACTGTTTTCTTAATAGCAACAATAAGCCATCATAAAACCAGAAGAATATAAGCAGAAAATCCTTTTGTGTTTTAAAAAGAGAAGTCATCTATATGGCCTTGCTGTAAACAGAACTGTGTGTGAGAGAGAAACAGAACTGGAAACACTTGTAAATAACAGCATGAAGTCATTAATGAGTCAGTTTATGCAGCTGAAGTTCTCCACGTTGGGTTTTTAACTTGCGTGTGTGTGAAAGCTTCCAACGCAGCTATTGCCTAACGCTGTTGAGCACAGCACGTTTCGCAGTGCCCTCTGATGGTTATTTCGGTACAGGATGGCTGTTGCCACTGCCAGCCCATGGTACAGGTGTTCAGGGTGACGTTGACTGTAGCTGTTGAGGCATCACTGAGCAGCCAGCTCCCTGCCTCTCCTCATCGGCTGGTGGTGGAGGTCGGATGCTTAGAACAGTGACACCGACTTCTCTAACCTGAGAGGAATGAGTCGGTTCATTTGCTGGTGGGAATAGCACCAAATCCTGTGCTTTGGTATCCGTGTACTAGTAAGCTTACTGGTGTAGCCTCATAAAATTTTATGCCGGAAAATTTGGGACATATTTCTATAACGGTGAGTGCTAAAATACCATCTTTTAAACAGAAATTTGATTTAATTTTTAGATTTGTACATTGTGTTTGCTTAAGCGTTTTTCTTACATGATCTCCAGAGAAATACCTTAAAAACATTGTGATGCATATCTGTACTCATAGTCATCCAACATACCTGCCTCGAGCTGCAGTGGTGTGTAATTTAGGCACGCATTTTCTCTCCCAAGCTTTCTGAAAGGGAGCTCAATCTGCTGTCCCGTTCTGTCCCCCGCCTCCAAGACTTCTGCATCAATCATGACCTGCTGGTCCTGTCACTTGCTGCCTGTCAGCTGTGTTCGCCGTATGACATTTTGGAAACCTGCCTCTGTCAGACCATGCCGTTGACATGCCATTGGAGACGCGTGGCCTAGCTGTTGTACTGTTTTGATGAGTTTGCTGCTTAGATTGCAGTAGTAGCAAGCCACAAATATTAAAATATGATCAGCGGCACAGTGATCTTGTGCTCAGGTGACACTTCTGATAAGAAGCGGTCAAAGGATAATTAAATGGTGAGTTCAGTGGCATCAACAGCAGCAAGACCAGCTGGCCAGGATACAGTCCCACCCTTGTCCAGGGAAGTTCTTGATGCCTGCCCCTTGAAAGTGTTCAGGGTCAGGTTAGATGAGGCTTTGAGAAACCTGGTCTAGTGGGAGGTGTCGCTGCCCATGGCAGGGGGGTTGGAATGAGATGATCTTTAAGGTCCCTTCCAACCCAAATCATTCTGTGACTCTGATTGTCAATGCAGCCAGGTCTGGGCTCTGAGGTGCAACTTCAGGCAGCATGTGTATGCAGAGTTGTGCTGAGGCTGTTCTGATTTCGTACATCTAATGGACATATTTTCTTTTTTTAACCATGCTTGCTCCTCTGGCCTAGATGACAAATGTTGATACCTCAGCTACTGTTCAGGCAGTGTCGGCTGGGGATTTTTGCAAAGAGGAAATAAACGCTACCGAGGGATTTCTCCTGTACGCATAAGAGGGTATCTCGGAGCAAGGACAAGCAGCCTCTGCCACTGTTGATCAAGGTGTGAACGGAGATTTTTCAGGGACTGACTTTGAAAAGAGCATGTAGTATCAGTTCCTCCTAAGTGTAAATGCCTGATACTGGACTTAGGAAAACAAATAATAATTGTAAAGTATTGTACACCCCGGAATGTCCATTTTTAAACACTCTGATCGCTTGCTTATTTTAGTTGGATAGTTAAATAATCATCTGAGCACGGCATGATGGGCCCAGAGAGATCTGAGTGAGCTCCTTTGTGAGATTAATGTGAAGAGATACGTGATTAAATCCTGGCATTACAGCACAACACACCTGTTCTGGGCCGATCCTGAACATTTTTTCTCCATTGCCTGAGGAGGAGGCTTCTCAAAGGATTACAGTAACACTTTTTGACAAGCTTATACAGGGTGGAGTTTCCATGTAATGACAGGGCTCATTTGATGATATCTCAGTAATGCATTCTTTTTATTTTTGCTGTCAACATTTATTACTGTAGAAGCATTGACTGTTACACAGCTGGTCCAACTTGTCCACATTTAAGTAACTGTAGGTCTCTCATCGTGTTTATTTTTGCCATTACGCAACACTAGCACTCCTGCTCTCGGATTAGACTTCAGGGTGGAATTGTAATACCCACAGTTGCTTTGAAAGCCTCCTTATTTTTATAAATACCAATTAAAACCTTCAATTCACTTGAAATTATGTCTGCTGGCACACTGTTTTTACTGTGAAAGGGAGAAACTTGAGAATTTTTAAACTGGGAAACCTGTTGTAAACAGTCTCTAACCAACGTTAAGCTGTAGAAAAGTGTCGACCTGCAGAATCACCATCTCTGGTCTCTGATTTTAGGTAACATCTCTTCTTCCTAGATACTGCTACAGCATGAGGAAAACAGATCTTTTCTGACCAATATCTGGATAGGGATTTAAAAAAATATGTAAAAGAAAACAAAAACTCCACAACATCAATTCACCTACATTCATCAACATAAATTCACCTTTTTTTCCTGTCACAGCTCTTTGTAAAAGTATGCTTGCTTCTTGCATGAAATGGGGCTTTACTGGCCATGTGTTATTTTCATAACTTTGCAGTAAGAAGCCTGGCATCACCACGTCTTCCTCCTTTTCTGCCTCATTGTGCTCAAATGTTCTTCTAAAGATGTATATCTCACAGCCACAAAGGAAGATAAAGAGTGCATTTTCTTCTAATCTCTGGTCTTATTTGTCTTTTCCTCCTTCATATCTGCTGCTTCTCTCCACTCCTTGCCTGTGGTTGTGCTGTCTGGTTAGAGGATAGTCCAAATGCTCCCATCAGCTCTGCAGGAGATCCCTGCAATTTCTGTTGAGGCCCTGAAGATCATATTTAAATCAGTAGAAATTAGGCATCTGAATACCTTTGATAATCTGTGTTCCATCTAACACTGTCAGGTGTATCATGGTATATAGTATTTGCACAACAGGAGGTTGTGAGAATAAATACATGAAATTCATTAAATTCCAAAGCGCAAAAAGCATTATGGTGATCACAGACATCTAACGAAGATTGTGATTTAACCCCTCAAAAATCCAATTAGCACATTTACTAATTATTAGTAGTTATAACTAACTAAACTACAGTAATCAAAATTTATTTGATTAAGTTTTCCAATTCTATATTTGTAATATGATAGCACCCCAAACCATCCGTTTCCCATTGTGCACTTCACCGCACTGACACACCAACACGTACGAGCGCTGCCTTCGAGGGTTTACGGCGTATTTTGAACCTTGACAAAATCCAAGGTAACGACAGAGGAGAGAAAGAACATAAAATGAAGTTTCTTTAGTTCAGTTGGCTTCTCGGCTATACACGCGGATGGCTACATTCACTGAATATTCACTTAGTTTCTCGTAATGAACAGCAGCTTTCCCTGCTGCACAGCCCAGGAGGGCAGATGTAGCAGGACTGGCTGGCTCATTTCCCACAGAGTCACCACAGGACGGCTTTTTGGGGGGTTGGGTTGTTTTTTTATTCCTTATTGTCACTTGAGGTAATTCCCCAAAATCAGGATATGGAACTGGGCTCTCAGCCTTCAACATAGACAGGCAGACCCTCGGTGGCTCCGTGTTGTTCTCCTACCTTGCCCTGCCCTGTCCTACCTCCCCACCTGTGGTTCTGCCACCGCAGAAACGTTCATTTGCTTTGTCTTCAGCGTCCTCAGGTACCTAACACATTCTGCGTATACTTCTTGCTTCCATATATTCTCCATCATGTATGTTTAAGTTATACAAAGTGCAAGTCTGTCATCTTAGTGAGTCAAATTAATGTCTTTCTTCCACTGGTTTGTTTGGACAAAGGGGTGTTTCTCTTTAACGCTCCCATGAATAGCCTTAAGCACTTGCAGATTTTAATTTCAGGAGTGGTTCAGTGAAATGAACTGTCTTTCAGATAAGCATTCAGCATTTGTAAATACACTCTCTTTTTTTAATTTTTTTTTTCCGGTCTTGTGACAGCCGTTTACCTACTGGTGTTCTGAAACGTCCTCTGCTCATGGTTATCTTCTCAAGTTCTGTCTGGTTTTACTTCGCAGTAAAACTGATCCCAAAGGGCAATGGGAAATAAAGTATAACACATCTCCTGAGACAAATCAGGTGCAAAGCTCGTTCCTGGGGTTAAATCATTAAATCCTACATTCAGGAACAACAAAAATAAATTTTAAAACGCCTAGAAAGGCCATTGCTGACTTTTACAGCAAGATATCCCATCCAAAAGGCCAAATGTGTTGAGTACTTTTTTCTCTGTAGAATCTGCAGGAAAAGGGGGCGTTGCTGTCCAGAATGCAGCCGGGAATCTCTTTTCCTTTGTCCTGCATCTGAAAATGCCTGCTGTTAGGTGCTCCAGGGGTAACTTCAAGAAATGGTTTAGGGAATAATTATTGGAGAGACTTACCCTAAATTTCTTCTTAACCTTATCTGTAAGGTTTTTTTCAGTCTTGTATCTCTGGATATTACTCAGGAGAAGGTTTCATCTGGTCCATTGTAACCATCGCGTGAATATAAGCATTTAGTACTTTGGTTCTGACTTTGCATCTGAACTATGCATGATAACAAAGAAAATTCATAGCTGAAGGATATATAATCCGTGGATAAATGCAACATTTTTTTTTAAGTATCAACTTGCCACTGAATGAATGTCCCCCCCTTTTTGTTGCATTGTCAAAATGGGAAAGCAGAGATCCGTGACTTTTTCCCTTCGAGGAGCAGAAGAGAGTTGTCACCTCGTCCTGTGCCCAGATCCCCTGGGATGTGGGTGGGTTTTTCCTTCACACCAGCCTTCAGTCATTGCTGTGGAATCCAGAAATACTGTGTCACCCTCGTTTCTGATGAAGGCTTCTCAAGTGACCCGGAATAAACCATTATCTGTTCACACCTTGGTCTCTTGAAAAAAGAGGATGACAATTTTGCCTTCATTGCAAAAATACCATGGGAATGCATTTATTAATGTTCAGTCGATGCTGCAATTTAGAATTTAAGAGGAAAGTTGTCAGCTACCTCAAATTTTATTGATGGATAACACAACATTTTAGAAAGTAATTAGTGGTATAACTATTAATTTCCTTCATGTATTCTTTGTTATTTCAGTGATAGATTCTCTGCAAAGTATTTTCTTCTGCTTTTCCTGTCACCATTATGAGTTTTCTTTTATTGCTTTCTGGTGGACTTGCGTCATCCTCATATTTTCTGTGGTTCTAGAGACAGGGATGACTAAAGCAACACACTGCCTTATGAAAAGGAGAACTGCTTTATTTAATGTTTAAAATTTGTCAAGGGTGTAACTCCGAAACAGACGATATTATAATTTTGCCGTGATCTCTCTTGAGGAGGTGGTTCCTGTTGTGTGTGAGCTGTACTAACAAAACACAGAAGTAGGTACTAGGAGACGTTTCATAGGATTACATCAACTTCTTACCTAAAGAGATCTGGATTCCAGATTTATTTTTGAGGTCTGTTTCAGTATGAGCAGTATTGTTTCAATACGGTGTAAAGCTCAGTGGCGGGGTCATTTACTCTTAGATGTGGCTCACATATTTCTGTGAGGACCAGGCAGTCATGCGTAGTAATTCTTCACATTCCTAACATCTTTTTCATAATCCACTTTTAAGATGATGATAACTGTGATGAATAGAGGGAAAAGAATTTCTTTTTTTTTTTTTTTTTAAATGCCTGGAATTCATGTTTAGATTCTAGTTGTAGAATCTATAGCATCGGTAGTTTTTGCAATTATCATCCAGATTGCATAATTTGAACCTATCTCAAAAATAGTTCAGTGAAGACTTCTGTAGATAAATGAATCCAGTGCTCATAACAATTAACTTCTCATAATTTCCTGGAGTTTTCTAGACAGTTTGTAAAATATGAAACAAAAGCCAATACTCAATGTCTTATAACTCAGTTTTGTATATACTTTTGAGTGATTTTTAACAATTTTTTTAAAATCTCAATTTTTACTTTTGAGGGTTGATTTTGGTTTGGGTTAGGGTTTTTTTGATTTTTTTGTTGTTGTTTTGGGCGTTTGGGGTTTTGGGTTTTTTTTTTGTAAACTAACATAACTGTATGTTAATTGCTGACAATCTTTGATGAAGGAAAGAGCCTGTAGTTGCAATAGTTGCATCTGGTCTTTCAGTTCTCTTTCGAGCATTACTGGACTTGTGTGACCTTTGAAGTTCAGTTAGTGTGTGAAGTTACGTGTGATATATGAAGTTGCACAACGTGAAAGCTGAATATATTCTCTCTGAAATAATCCTTAATATTTTTTTAAATGCTTGTCCTCTCACAGATTACCTCAAGTTGTCTTAATTTTAATTATTTCAACTCTTCTCAGAAATGGAATATTAACGTAGTTTCTGCTATCAAATTTGGGTTAATATTTGGAGATATTCCACGAGGGTAGCACATAAAGCTTATCAAGGTCCAGAAAAGCCAGGAAAGGGCAATGTGTTATTTGGTGCTTGTTTTCCTTTTTTTATATTTTGCAAGAATTACTTCTACTCACGTCTTAGCTCTGCTGAACAAAGTGGTGGTTTCTCTGTCTTCTGCAAATAACGTGTAGGACACACTGATCATAGAAAAATCTTGGGTCCTGTTTCTATGAGGAAGAAGAGTTTCCTCTAAAAAGATCTTGTTACTTTCCAACTGGGGATTGTGTACCCCTTTCCTGCAACTTGTCCTTTCCTGTTGTCATTGCATGCAACTTTAGAACTTTTTAGCTACTAATATGTTAGCATTTTTTTTGAGGAACATCTTGACACGGTTGCATGACGTAGTAGTGGCAGTTAATGTATGCTGCTCCCATTCAGAATTCGGTTTTTGCCAAATAGTGAAGAAGAAATGTTGCCAAGTAGTGGGGAGAAAATCGATCACTTTACAAAATGATTTCTTTACATGAAATAAACCTTGTAGATGAATGAAAAAATTAGCATAATTCTTCAAGAAGCAGTAGGTAATAGACTTCTTAATTTCTATGAAATACAGGGGACAGACTACCCCAGTGCAGGTGCTGTGTCACTAGTGACTACAGGTGACCGTGCTGAGCCCACCAGTGGTCTCACTGCAAAGTCTTACTGATTTTTGTAGGGACCAGTACAGCCTCTGCAGGGCTCTGGGAGGATTATCAGATGTAAGAGGAGTAAGCGTGGGGGAGCAGATGCTGTCTCTGGCTCCAGAGGCAGAATATGAAGCTATTGATTTTACACTTTGCTTTATCAGACATCACTCCCATGCAGTTATTCCAGCTTTCAGGGATATCCAGTTCCGCTGTGTGGATGATCCTCACTTTGTTATTTGTGTATTTTTAGTAAACTTCTCTTTCTTTCTGCTGCGATCATTAATAAGATATTTTGCTAGGTTTGCTGGCTTGAAGTTGACATACTGACTTCGTCTTTCTTGTCTGCCTGCACCTGTCTGTTTGAGAGGCTTCAGAGCAAGAAGCGCAACTTTTCCATTTTTGTATAATATTCAATACTGTGAACTGAGGCCTCCGGATAATATTTAATAGACGTGATCCTGGATGATCGTGATCCTCCTGAGGGCTTTTTTACGAAGGAAGGACCTGGGCACAGGCCTTTTCTCACAGGACAAGCTGTTACCCCCTGTCTATCTGAGCAGAGAGCAAATTAAAATCCAGCCTCATCCTCTAAACCACTGTTTGTCCTTCCCTGTTACGTGACCATCCAAACTGTCAGCTTGAGGCATTTCTGAGCTTGTTCTTCCTAGCAGTAGTTAGATGAGTAAGGCAGCCAAGTATTTAAGAAGTTTCTCGGGTTAAAGAGTGCTGGTGAACATAAAGATATTTGTTGCATTGGTGTATCGTATTGGTCCACTGTTTGCTGATATTTTTTGTTTCCTTTTCCTTCCCCCCTTTTTTTTTTCTTTTCTTTTTTTTCTTTAGGATGAACGTGAAGCCAGAGAAAACGTGAAGAGAGAGCAGGATGAAGCGTACCGCATATCGCTGGAGGCTGACAGAGCGAAGGTGTGTGCGGGGTGAAGCGATCGCATGAATGTTGGGGGTTGGACCAGATGATCTTTCGAGGTGCCTTCCAACCCCTAACGTTTTATGATTCTGTGTTGAGATGGGAATCTCTCCACAGCTGGTGAAACCTCTCTGGTGCCGAGGACTACCCACCCACAGTTCTGCTCTTACGATGAGGCAGTTGCTGCAGGAGCTGTTGTTGCCCTCAGTGGTTATAAACTGGCGCTGGCTGCAGCCACTGGGTGACTTTACATCTTTTTGCTTAAAGCAGTCCTGCCCCACTTCATAACAGAGGTTGGGAAAGGAACAACACTTAATGAATTTTGAAGTTTAATGAATTACGAAGTTTAACAAGGGCAAGTGTAGAG
>NW_009736611.1:1275-13440 GCF_000703405.1 Apaloderma vittatum | reverse complement strand
AGCGTGCTGTGGCAGCCCTGGGCTGAGGAACACCCCCAGCTGGTGTTTAGGGGGTGCTCTGCGATGCCCGAGAGGAAAAGATGGGCAGATAACAGTCGCTCATCACTGCTTGTGTTTGTCTGGCATAGTAATTACAGAATTAAACTCGGGTTATATTGTAGGATTGATTGCTGATTTGCTATTGGGGAAAAAATGTTGCTGAAACGTGACAGAATGGGTGAACTTCAGCTCCTGAACATTAAAATGCTCTGTTTCCACTTTTTAGGAGGAAGCTTTAACATTAGGAAATGGCAGAAGCAGCTTTTCATCCTCCGAGAAGGAAAAGAAGAGTGTTTGAGACCTATGAGGCTCCCTTTCCTGTGGATGTAGGTGGGAAGGATTTCAGAATATGCCAAGCTGAAATTATGAACAACAATGTTATTGTGAGGAACCCTGAAGACATTGAACAGCTCTATAACAAGGTGCTCTACCCTGCTTGTACAGTATTTTTAGTGTGCTAGACATAGGTAGAGCATAATACTTCTTAAAATCTGCCCGCTGTTATATTTTCCTTCCCCCGTAGCCTCCAGTGTTTTTGTGTATCTCCTTCCTCTCCTGAAACCAGTACAAAACATAATTCTGTGTCAAATGTGAAAAGTGTTTAATTCTTATCCCAGCAAGCAAATTCTGGAATGTAGTGATGTTATGAGCTAAAAAACAGCTGCAAAGACTCCATGTTTTTTACGCTTATTTCTCCTTTTAATGTTTTATGCAACTCTACAAAAGCATTTTCTTGTTTTTAAAGCTCAGGAGGTTTGAATGTTAATGTTTTATAAGTGTCTGTATCATTCTTTTAACTTCAGTGATTTCTTGCTGAGTAAAATAAGCTACATCAAGCCTCTTATGTCCAAGTGCCAGCTCACCACCATCCTTATGCGGTCGCTTTATCCATCTCTTTGGTTTATATTACGCATCATCACAGCACTGATACACAGGTGTTCTGCTTCTGCTTTCAAAAGTCTGCCTGGAGATGCTGACCGACAAATACTTAGAGCGAGGAAAGGGAGTCAACACCCTCCACCGGTTAAATCTTGGAGTGCAGGTGTTTAATGCTGAAGCAGTTGTCAGAAGCTAAGGCACAGCATTTGGGCAGAACTTAAATGCTGCAGGATTTCGTTGTTCGTTTGGGTTTTTTTTCAGCTGGTCTCAGCAGTAAATACTTTATATTTGGAAAGAGGTTAATTTTTGTTTGATGATATAATAAGGATTTTTCCATTTCTTTGAAGGGCTATTTTGGAAAAGGTATCCTTTCAAGAAGCCGGCCGGTGTACAGCATTTCCGATCCTTTGCTGGTTGCAAAGTGGCAAGGTAAAGTGTGCCCCTTTGGGCTTCCGTCGCTATTCCAATAGTACTTTTCAGTTTTCTTCGCTCATTGAAATTGCACGGTTATAAATTACACGTAGAAAACTAATCTCTCTACTGGGTCAGATCAAGGATCTCTCTCCCTCATACCTTATCTCTGCTGGTGACCAGCAAAACCCAGGAATGGGGAGCATAGCTCAGGAGCTCCCTAGTGCATGCTTGTGGCCTCACTGAATTGTCTAAGTACAGGTGTCATCCTTAAACCTCTCTTCCTGTAACTGTCCACATCTTCTTGGGTTTGATCGGTGGATTTTAGTGTCTGTGAAATCACAAGGCAAGGATAAGTGAAATTTTTATTCTGCTTATAGCCAGTTACATCTGGTCTTGCTTGTTTATAGACTGTCTTTCTAGAGGCCCTAGAGAAACAGCGTGTTTAGCTGGTGCAGGGTGTTTGTTATCTCCGGACCTTTTCTAGTTCTGCTGTGTCCTCGAATACAAATTGGACCACAGTGGCATAGAGGCTTTTAAGTGTGTGTAAATATTAGGCCACAGATTACCTCAGTGCTCAAAATCACATGAAAACATTTTTATTTTGATGAAACAATGTATGATTTTCTTTATGCAGGTGCTAATGTAAACATGCCTATAATTACATCAAGGAAGTAAGTCCGTTTACATTATTCTTGTGATTTTTTTAGAAAACGTGATTCTATTTTATGTTTTATCTTACTGGTTTTCAGATAGTTGGCTATCTAAATGCTAAAGACTTGCTTCTATTTCTTTGTATTTCATTTATAAATCACATTAGAAAAATCAGACATAGTCAGTGATATTCAGCATGATTTTCCATGTAAACTCGTGCGTATTGATTGCTGGCTAGAGGCCAAGATTGAGTGCATGCATAGTAGTATGGGTAATTAATTCATAAGAATATCAACCATCATAAACTTGTTCTTCAGCTGAGGAGGAGAAAGAGAAGTTTCTGGGGCAGGCTATTTAAAATAAGTTCCTCAATTCTTTACTGAATTAATATAGCGTGGGCTGAAGCAGCTGTTGAACTTTTATAATGCATAGAGAGATTTATTCTTTTTTTAAAGTCTTTGCTTTGGACCACACGTTTATTTTGATCTGTTTGAACAGTATGTGAACTCGCTGTAAGAGTGTGCAATTCAGTTACTCTATTTAACTCTAAAAGAATTTGAATTTACTTAAATTCAAGAGTTATGCTCCCTCAGTCCTCAACTTTAGGGAAGGCAAACAGTAGCAATACTACTACTACTGCTACAACAGTTACTACTGCTGGCAGAAGCACTTGTCTTTTTTCCTAGTCTTTGCGACTGCTTCGTGTGCCAGCAGATAAGGCTGAGCATCTGGGAAAGTGTCATTAGTTGGGTGCAGAAGGTACATCATGACTTGTGTCAGTAGAGACCTCAAAGGGCAAGTTATAGGATAATTAAATTGAAGAACAAGGAAGAGTCTGCTTTTTTGCTTGTAACAACAACAACAAAAATACAGCACTGAATGATGTAGCTTTATTGTGAGACTTCAGAAGGACTTTTATTTTGTGTTGACACATGCAATTTGCATTTAGTTGTCTCTGCAGTTCTTTATTACCTGGTCTGTAGTTGCTGTGGTAGGGTTTTATTTGAGGAAATAAAGAATCTTGTATTAGAGTTGTCCAGGTTTGAATAAGGACAGCTGCGCTCAGCTACCTGGAACTTCCACAGGATGAAGTTTGATATTTTCACCTCGATATTAATGCAATCTGCCAAGAAGAAATGAGTAATCGGGCACTAAAAACTCTTATCGTAAAGGAAGACTATTAGAAGTATTTACAGCTATCAGCTGCTGCCTCACTGACAGGGTTATTGTTATTTCGCAGGGATGTGAGAGTTTCAGCTAAAACTGAAGGTTAGTTAATGCGTAAGATTTTCACGCTGGTGGTTTTGCTATGCGCTCGCTGTTTCCAAGGCAGTTAAACCAGAGTTTGAAGATCCTGTTCTCGGTAGTTACCTGTACAATAGATGAGGCGTGTAAGAGATTTATGTGCAAAGTCTTGTTGCGTGTCTTAACCGTGCAAACCCTGACAGCGAGGTGGTTTTGTAGGGAATTCAAGCTTAAGGTTCCATGAGAGAAGGGAGGTTTTGCCTAGTGCTTCTCGAAGCTGTGTAGCAGTAGTCCTTGACGCGTGGTTCTTGCGCAGTGTTGTGTAACAATGTTTGTTGCCGCGGAAATTTAATATTTAAAAAGCAAGCCAAAGAAGGGAGCAAAATCTTGATGCTCACTGATATCTGCAGTTTCCTGAAGACTGGAGTCCTGTTACATCGTGCGTGTTCTATTTTGCATTACAGTTATTGGGGGTACATTCAGATTTGTTCTGTGAACTAAGCCGAGTCTTCCATTTTTGTTATTTTTCTGAGTGGTTTTTTTTAAGATGTTAAAGAATGTAATGCCCTGGAACTTCTCATATAAGCTACTTGTTTACTAGGTACCAACGTCATGTTCAGTGGGCTAAAAGTATTTTGGAAGCTCAAGGATTTGATGACAGCTCGGTTACCAAAATTCTTGAAAATTACACTAAGGCTGTTGAGCTGCCGCTTTTGGAAGAGAGTGGAGCTGAACCAGTAGGTAATACCTGCAATACAGAAAATACAGAACTTCCCAGGCAATCTTCTACAGCTCCTGGAAATGTAGTAGCCCAGAGCTCTGAGAATGAGAACGAAGGCTGCAAGAAAGTGTGTTTGGAAGGAGACGCAGCATCTGATCTCGTGGCTCCATGTGAAGAGCTGGACCAAGGTGACAGGAAGGAGAAGGCTGAAGTGTCCCGCCAGACGCTTGGCTCTGTCGGGTGTTGCGGCTGCGAGGCTGAGGGGAGCGCTGAGCAGCGGCCTCGCAAGATGGTCAAGTCTAAAGAGCGTGCTCCAGAATACGTGCTGGTGCAAGAGGAAGAAGAAGGTAGCCTATGCCCTGAGGATGACTCTGCTCACGCGCAAGGAAATGTGAGGATAAAAAGTGTCCTTTTAGAAAAATTACAGCATCATATTTTCAGAGTTCAGTATTTTTTCCTGTTTAAAGTTTTGGTAACGTAGTGAATTTTTCTTGTAGCTTGTCAAGAAGGAAAAACTAGTATGCAGAAGAAATCCATTTAGGATTTTTGAATATTTACAACTCAGTTTGGAAGAGGTACGTTTCAAGTACAGTGCAAGTTGTTTTACTTCTAGTCTGAAAAGTAAACATTAATCTGTGTTACAACATAATTTAATACCTGTCCCTAAAGCACAGACTTCTCCCATATCGCCTAAGTATTTGGATTTGTCTTAGTCCTGAAACTTGTTTATAATAACCTGTGATAATTACACTGTATGTTTAAAAAAAATAAATCTGTAGGACCCAATCCTATTTGCTTTAGGTGAATAATCCTACTGACAATGGCACCAGTGATAGGATTTAAGTATAGAAATACTATGAATATAACACTTACATAAATCCTACACCAAGAGTCTACAGCACATGCATAGATTTATTATTTTTTTGTAGTGCTGTGTCTGTTGAAGTGTAAAGGTCATGAAGAAAACTTCCAAGCACCTTGTTTGATGCCAATAGGATTCTTGCATAAAAATAATTTGAGCCTTTACTCTTGCATGGAATATAAACTTCACGAAGAGTCTATCAGTTAAACTTACTCTGTTTATTTTGCAGGCTTTTTTCTTGGTGTATGCTCTGGGATGTTTAAGTATTTATTATGATGAGGTAAGAGATTGGATTGATGTTTCATTACCAGGGTTACCACTAGTTTCGGTGTCTTTTGGTTTGAAATTTTTACCTGCTGTGGCAGTATTTTATGCTGTTAATTCTGAAGGAGGAAACATCAAGCAGAGTAATTAGGAGGTTTTTCTTAAAAGTGACATTTCATAAACAGAAATATCATTAAAGTTTTGCATTTGTCAAGGCAAATATATTTAAGCACCATCTTTCTGCAGAGAAAGGATCTTCTTGTAACTTAGGGAAAGCAGATACGAGAGGAGGAGTAATACGGTGAATTGTCTTCCCTTCCAGAAACAGGAAAAGTTGTTGGATTTTTAACCATTGATCTATGGGTATATCAAACTAGTATTAATGCAGTGACAAAGTAGTTGCAACCTGTACTTCTAGATTTACCAGATTTTCCTTTACACGAGAGCATTATGGAACTGATCGTGAAATGCTAAAAAGCAACAACAAAGGAAAAGTAAAACCAAACATAAAAAAAACCACTAAATGGAGGTTTCAGTGTTTTATCTAAGGATTCCATGTTTTATTGCCTGAAGTTCGTGCTCTTTGCAGTGCTGTTTGATATTTGGCTGTTACACTCAGCTGCACACAGCGTTCAGGATCCGTTAACGGTAATGCCTTTGTGATTTTAGGAGCCCCTAACTGTTTTGAAGCTATGGGAGGTTTTCAGCAAAGTGAAGCCTGATTTTAAAACTACCTACATGGCGTATCACTACTTCCGCAGCAAGGGTTGGGTCCCCAAAGTCGGACTGAAGTACGGAACCGATCTCTGTGAGTAGCTCCCTTAAAAAAAAAAGGAATCATTTGCAGCTGGCTTCTGTTCAGGCAGCGCAAGGCTCCAGTGCCAAAGACTAATTCAGCGAAGAGGAGCCCTGTGGCTGGAGCGGGCTCTGCTGGCTTGCAGCTGGCAAACCCCACTTTTGGCTGGACTAGGGGGTAGGATACGAGCGGAAAGTAACATCACGGATCCAGTAGCTGAAGAGAGAGCTTGAAAGGCCTGTTGTTTTGCTTCCTGGGGTTCATAAGTAATACAGGATTGCACGGAAATTCTCATCCCAAGTTTCTCTATCCCCTTCTGAACACACCCTCTGCAGTGTTAGCGTGACAGTCTGTGGAGTAGCAGGTTTGCATCTAGATCCCAGTTCACATCAAAGTCCGTTCATCTCATTTTTCAGTGGAAGTGGGACAGCTGCTGAACTTTCCCTGCATGGTTTTGGGTTGGTTTTATTTTGTTTGGGTTTTTTTTTTAGGCGGTGACTTGCTCGTTTGATAATGGCAGGGTTTTTACAGAAGTAATTAGTGTCCATAATCCCTTGCTAAGTGATTCAAGAACTACATCCAGCTCGTATCAACATAAACAGTGCAGTAATGCCTGTCATTAAAAAAAAAAAATCTCCCTTTGTGCACACTTTCCTGTAATGTAAGCACGCAAAGCAGCTGGTGTTATATGATTTGGGGGGGTTGCGTACTTGAGTACGTCAGGGCTGTGCTGAGGTAGTCTTTGAGATCAGTGTTGAGGTTTGGCTGAACTAGTCATCACTGTTCGTAGTACCTTGGCCTATAGGTGGAGTTTTGCTACCGGTCGCCTGATGTGTAGGTGAAACTGATACTAGTTTGTTCCCAGTTCGTTTGTGTTCTCCCCCGAGTTTGGTGTTAGTGTATCCTGCCTTTGGATTTGTGCCAGGCAGAGGAAGTGGATTCCTTTAAGGCTCGTCGGAGTTCTGCCTGACTCCTGAGCGTGTCTGGCTTCTTCGGTAGTACCACCTTGGAGTTGGTGTGACCACAGCTGCTTGTAACGGATAACTGGCAAATCGTGGTTGCAACTGGGAGGAAGTGCTGCTCCTCATTTTCCTGATCGGGTCTATGCTAGCCAGCTGGATACGAAAAGTTGCGCTAATTAAAGACAATCCCCTCTTGCAAGCTCATGGCAAAGGAGGAAGTGGAACCATTTGACTCTGTTGCAGCAGTCCAGCTGCACTGAAACGAGTCTTGTGTACCCTTGTATAAAGAAGGAGCTTTCAAGGGGTCTGGTGGCCAGCATGAAAGAACTTGTGCCCTGTGCCTCTCCTAAGATAGTGAGAAAAATTGCCTGGAACAGCATTCGATGGCTTATTGTGATCTTTTACTTGCACTCCAGTGGCTCAACTTCTGCTGCAAATGCAATGTTAAAAGCATGAGTCTGTTGCAGAAAAATTCCATCCTGCACGCTTTCCCATGGCAATTGCTCACTGTCCTTTGGCTTTTCTACTTTATCTTTTCCCTGAGTCCCCCTGCTGCACCCACTTGTTTTTTTTTCTGTCTCTTCTCACTCTCTGCACTTGCTGGCATGGCTTAATTCTGAGCAGAATTCAAAAGTGCTGAAGCTTTGTCTTGTGGAACTAAAACTTACAAAACGTTTGAAAATGTTTATGGACTGTGGTGCTACAGGTGGATGGAAACTGATTATCTAATGAAGGTGTTTCTCTTTCATTTCAGTGCTGTATCGAAAAGGCCCGCCCTTCTATCATGCGAGGTTTGAAGCTCATATTTCTGTTTGATTCTAGTTTCAAATTAGTAAATTTCTCTCACACAAAGCACATCTTTTTCACTGACTAGATGCATTCATACTTAGAATGCAAAATTCCATTTAGCAGAGCTACTAAAAAACACAATTCCATTGAATTCACAAAACAGTAGCAAGACATTAGTAAGTTGCATCAGGTATATTTAGCACCTATGTGACGAATGCGCTCAGGAGCATAATTCAATTTAGTAATTCTGACTTTTAAAAGTGTATAGTAGGGATGATTTTTGCAATTTAGGAGGAAGAACTTTTACGGGGTGCTAATTGTCTGTATTTTTTAGCTAGTCAGGTTGAACTCCTAGATAGCAAAGTGGTTATGAACATCAGATTGGCATTCATAAGAGAATGCTACAAACGTCAGCAGAAGACAGGGAAAATGCCAGTAAGCATCTTCATGTCATCATCTATCTCTTTTCGTAGTAGAAAGAGACTTAAGTTTCACAACTTGCTTACCGCATGCTGATGTATTGCTTAGCACCAGGTTTTAGGCACTAGTTCTTAAGTTTCATGATCTTCCTAAAATGCTCATTCTCTTTCCGTGAATCGTCCTGTCTGCTTTGCTTCCCAGCTACTCTGTCCTTGCGGAGTTAGTTGACGATAATTTTGAAGGTTCTCTTCGCAGACCGCTCAGCTGGAAGTGCTTGTCTGGGTTGAACAGAACAACTGTTAATGCTTCTAAGGTAAGTACAAGATGCCAGCTTTAAAATAGCTTCCAAATGCTAAATGTACAGTTCTGTTCGAAAGAACAGGGAGTTGGAGTAAGGCTGGAAAGAGCAGACTGACCAGAAACAGGATTCTGAAAAACATGTTGAGTTGCCTGTAGGCAAACAAGTTATTGTTTTGGGTTTTTTTTCTTTTGAACAGTGGAACTGAAAGTTTCTGAAAGATTTTCTCTGCATTAGAGCCTTGGACATAGTGCTTCCGTGCTCAGAGCCGCGGTGCTCAGGTCTTGCACTACGATTTTTGTTTAGTTTTAGCAGGATCCTGCTTCGATAAGGAAGATGAGCATGTTATACAGCTCTCCCCAGCTTGGTTTGCAGAAGGCACCCTGTGGGAGACTTGATACCTGCATTTCTAATTAATCTAAAACTCGTATAGAAAGAAATCGGTTGCAATTCATGTGTCTGTGTTTTCTGTTTACCAACAGGAACTTATGCTGTGCTATTTGATTAGACCGTCCGACATGACTGAAGAAGAGATGTCGACACCAGAGTGTATGAGAAGAATTAAGGTTCAGGTGAGTAATTACTTCTGTCCTTCGCCTGTGCAGCGTTGCCCAGGGCTAATGGAGAGACCGCTCGAGCTGTCACTGGCTCTTTTGCCTGCCCTGGGTTTCGCACGTGGAGCTCCTTTGTGCCCCATAGCACGAGAAGTGTGTTGCAGGCTTTTTAAAGATTTCACATCTCCTAATCTAAATTTTAATGTTGCTGCCACTGTGAATGTAAGCATTTGCTTGGGGAAACACAGATACCCATGGAGACCATAAGGTTTAATGTATGTTTGAAAATGGAGAAAAATGTGTGGACACCAGTTCACTTCAGGAACAAATGTAGTCATCTGAGTTTTTGCAGTAGTCCCATGATACATGTCAATTTGGTAAAGTCTTAATCCCCATCCCTCATCCATTATCCATACCTTTTTTTTGTCTGTCCATCGTAATTGCTGTTTTTAATTTTCAGGAACTGATTGTAAGTCGTTGGGTTTCTTCCCGTGAGCGCAGTGAGCAAGATGAATTTTGACTCTACAGGAAACTAACTTTTTTTAAACACCACTTCGTGTTATTTTTTTTACTTGATCTTCTCATGATGAACCATTGCCTCAGAACAGTTTCTATCAGTGTATTCCATTGGTATGTATAAATGCTATTTAAAATTAGATATATCTAATTACCGGAGAGAATGTTGTATTGAAAAACGTCACTGAACTGTAATAATGTGTATGAAGGGGAAAAAATTAAAGCTGTGTCCCAACTGAGAATACTTGTTTGTCTCCTTAAAGCTTACAAGCCATGTATGTTTGAGAGACTGTGGTGATTCACAGTGGTATTCTTAACGGTCAGACAGACCCAGGCGTTCCTCTGGGCAGACACTATGGCCTGCAGCCCAAATGCCTGCCCAAAAGCCGAAGCAGCATGGGATCAAACCGTTTTCTTGGAATACCTCTTCGGATTTGAACCTGGGAATTGTGAGGCTAATTGCATTCTGTAGCTCAGCGCGGGGCCCTGCGTTTCTTCAGAGCGAGGACTTAAACCTGACAGTCCTCATGCTTCGTGCTGGTTTTCACCGAGTTTGTGTGGAGCGAGGTGTAGGATGGCGCTGAGCTGAGCAGTTCTGGCTTTCTGTGCTGAGGGCCTGCTGCTTTCTAACTTCTGTCCAAGATTTAAAGATCTAGGCCGCAGGTTCCTAAACATGATGTTTACTGTTGCTAAGCCACATGTGGAAAACAAAGCAGCCAATCAACCCAGCAGGCATTCAGCCGTCTTCCAAGCGGAGGCAGGAGGTTTAAGTGTCAGCTACACCGCATTTCAAGTATTGCTGCTTTAGGTTCGGGCAGCAGAACTCCATCGTGGTGTCTGAGCAGCGGGCTTCCTTGCTTCACCGCGCCGTGAAGGTTTTTGTTTTTCACTCCCGCTGTGCTGCAAGGGAACGCATTTGCTACAACAGCAAGGGTACACTAGAGCTGGTGACAGGGGCACAGTTTTGGGTTTTCTTTCTGATCTTTTCATTCCCTACAGAAGGGGGTTTGCTCCCTGGTCACAGGATGTTTTCCAGGGCTGGGAAAAATTTAGTCAGCTCAAGCCGTTCTCGCCAAACACGGAACCACAATCTTGTTTCATTGGGTGGTTTAGATTGCAAAGCCTGAATGTGCAGTGGGGGTGCAGCTCCAAAGTGGAATTGCTTCTAGTCTTTGCTTTCGTTTAATATGACTTCTGTGGGAAAGATGTCAGATGAAAATGCTAATTGCAGAGCAGCTTTTTTTCAAGCTGAGCAGGTAAGTATGTGTTGACTTTATGTAGCAACGTGTTCTGTTTCTAGCTGCAGGTGACAGCACTTCACGTTTACTACTGTTGTATCAAGTAACTTACATGAATACTTTCAGTGCAGAGTCAGGCTGTGAGTAGATTTTAAAAGAGATTAATGTAAATATTGCCAACATGTCTCTGGAGCTGGGCATGAATTGGATATAATTTTTTCTCACCTTGCTAGGAACTGTTGTGCACCAGGGGTCTGTGCTACCTCTGGGGGTGGTTTAAGCAGTGCCTGTATGGATGTGGGAGATGAGAAGACAAGTGTTTGCTGTGTTTCCCATAGCAACACCAGGTATCTTTTCATATGCAGAATTGTTTTAAGCATGTACTTAGTTGCTTACCAAAGACTTGACTTAAAAAACCAGAATTATTTTTTTACCAATACCACAGGTTTTTATTGTGAGCTGCAGGACAGGGTCATGATAAGGTAGGAACCTTAAAGGATTCTGAGGTGAAGAAAACCAGCAGAAACGATCCTGTGCTCTGCAGGCAGTGCTGGAGATCACAATCGGAGCGTGTCTGCAGCGTTGCCTATGTTCCTATGTACGGCTCTGTGAAAGGACAGTGTATCAGCAAATCAGTCATCGTTTTCTGCTCTGGGCTTTAGGCTGTGCCTTGCACATAGAGGTCCTGATGTGTCAAGGTGCTTTTATTGGCGTATACAATGTCATCTGGACAAGGTGGGAAGGGAAAATAGTACGTTATCCAAGTAATTTTTCTTTTCCTTTACAGGATACTACTCTGAGGAACCCTTTTGTGTACCTACAACTGCTTGTAAATGGAATACTGGCAAAAGCTGGAGAAGCTTTAGACTTGAAGTATTTGTAACTTGTTTTATTCTTCTTCTAGTGGAAAGAATCCCAGCTCTTAGAAAGGTGGTTTCTTTGTTCTTTTTACTGAAAGAAACTGATAGCATCTGCTTATTTGCTGCTTTTCAACTTCAGTTTTGTAAGATCTGCCAGCCCGTCTCTTCTCTCTGCACAAACCTTCGTGGCAGATTGTCTTTAAAGACTTTAAAGAAAAAAGAGTTCAAGAATAGGTAAATGAAATTCATGGTCTGAAGAGCCTGAGACTGACTTGATTTTAGGGCACATCAGAAACTCCTGCTGACGGAGACTTGGGAAGGAAAACAGTGAGATCTGCTTCTCAGACAGAATGTTCTTTTCCCATTCACACTTTTGTTAGATGAACAAGTCTGAACTCTCCCCCCACCCACGCCCAGCCTTGATCAATTCCTCGGTGAATCTGAGAGCTGTAAAGAAAATATTCTCTGTCCTTGCCTGAAGGCATCTGGCTTCTTGAGTCTTTCTCACAGCTTTTACTCCAGGTTTTTTGGCTTGGAGCTGCCCCCTGACTTCTGCCTCAGGAGCTGGGCAGTGCCTGCATTGCCGTGGGGCAGGAGCTGCACTGGAACCACAACTGGGAAGCTGTGAGGATGTCCTGGACCATGATGCTGGTTTTG
>NW_009736611.1:0-1244 GCF_000703405.1 Apaloderma vittatum | reverse complement strand
CCTCTCTCTCCCTTTTGGGGTCCTGGGACATCTGAGGAGCTGGAGGAGAAGCAGATGGTCTCTAGGAGGTGTTGACGCTCCTCATGCTCCTGTGTGCTGGCAGCCAGGCTGGAGCAGAGGCTGCTCAGGTGCTGCTGGGGAGCCTCTTCGGTGCATATGAAATAGCTGTAGGGTGAGGACCAGGGCTGATAGGTGCTGCAGGTGTGGGCACGGAGCTCGCGGTGCTGCAGGGCCACAGAGTGTGGAGGAAGGAGCTTGCAGTGAGTTGGGGGTCCCTCTAAGAGCCCAGCCCACCACAGGGCTGGGGACCCATCCTCTCTGTGTCCCTAGGGTGCAGAGGTGGCTGGCTCTGTCAGCCCCAGCATGGAGGGCACTATCCCTCCCTCCGCAGTGGAGGCACAGCACAAGGCTCACCCCGCGTCCTGCTGCCGTCACCCCTGGGAGAGCTGCACTGGCACCGGGGCAGCGACGGGGGCGCCGAGCTGGCACTCCTGTGGGCATCATCTGCAGATTCAGGGACTTCTGCTGGGAAGAGGTGGGAGAGAACCCACTGTAGCTCAGTGGTGGGACATGACTGCAGGACCCCATCAGCTCCACAGAAAGCACCCGCTGCTGCAGACCCACCTAGTTCCCGTTCGCCACCCATGCCTGACCAAAGCCCTCCAGGGCCCATCTGAAGGGGGGGAAAGTGCCAGTAAGCATCTTCACATCATCTTCTCTCTTCTCTTCCTAGGAGAGAGAGACTTAAGTTTCACAACTTGCTTACTGCTACTCTCTGGTATTAAATGACTTGGCAGAGCATAGAATGAGTGTAAATAGGAAAACGTGTCTCCACAGAAAGAGTTCCCACAGAGGTTTTCTGTAGGGTGTACATTGTGCATGGCCAAGTACTGTACATTCCAAGCCCAAGTTCTGTTTCTCAGTCCTGACATGATGTGCAGGTTAAGGGGTAACATTGCGTGTTTAAATGCAACAGGAGGTTGAGCATCTTAAACCCAGAGTCTGGAGTCCGAAGACTTCCTTTACCTATTGCCCAGTGCAGATGTTTTAATAGTGCCGTGTGTTGAGTTTTCCTGGGCAGATTGCAGTGGCAGGGGGCTGTAGGGGTGGCTTCTGCAAGAAGCCCTAGAAGTTTCCCCTAGGTCAGACAGAGCCAATGCCAGCCAGCTCCAAAGATGGACCCGCTCTGGCCAAGGCGGAGCCCAGCAGTGACGATAGGACAGGAACTCCTCCGTGAGAGCATA
>NW_009736610.1:0-8968 GCF_000703405.1 Apaloderma vittatum | reverse complement strand
GGAAAGAGGAGGGCATGTATCCCCCCTCTGTTAGGTGACTTGCTGGAGGACAAGAACTGTGTCTGCTTTAAACTGGGATATCCCAATGGAGGTCCAGCAAGGAATAGCCTACCAAGGCTAATCAAGGGACGGAGCTGCCTCCCCCTGCCCAGAGTCACCCACACCAACAGAATTTGCAGCAGGACAAAATGCTGACACGGTACTCTGGGTTTGCTCTTTTCAGGGCTGGAGTAAAAACAGCTACCTATCGCTCTCCAAATGCAACCGAAACCCAAATGTCTGATTCCAGAGGATGTGAGTAGACAGGATTTACCGTGTTTGCACTATGGAGCTGGCAGATTCCCACTCCCTTTGATTTGCCCTCCCTTTTGGACTTCTCTCCTTGCGCACTCAGCTGTTTACCCTGTGCTACACTAAGACAAATCTGAATTTATTACTTCTAAAAAGTACCAGACTATTCTGACCCAGCACTGAAACCCATCTGGGTTCCGCTCATGGCTCTACTCCTGACTTGCCACCCAAGCCTGGCAGATCTCTCAACTTTTCTGTGACACTTTCCCTTTATCATCTCTTTTGGCTACAACGACAAGCCCTGAGAGACAGGAGTCATCCTTCACTGCATTTCAGCAGCACGTGGGACCATCAACCCTGCTAGGAACCTTGACCAACTCCCGCAGTACACAAAATAAATTTTCTACACCAGTGAGGGCTGGTGGCTGGTAGCCTGAGGGTGCAGATGGTCTCAGGTTGAACAACTCAAGTCATTTTCCTGGGGTTATTTATCTCTTTTGGAGATAACATTACACAGCTCAAGAAGTGAAAAGTCATTTTGGATTTCCTCTGACACAGAGTAGGATTTGAAAGGGATATTGGACCTTTCTCCCATAGGAGTTATGCGCTAACCGAATTTCCAGCTAATTTCATTAGCTCTTTGGATGTTGGGAAGTGACTCAACCAGGTTTGAAAGACCTTGGTTTGAAAGAGGGAGCTGATACTACTTTCAAGGGAGGACATCAACCTCCTCACACCCTCAAGACAAGTCTGTAGTTTTTGTTGGCTACACTTCTGAGTTTAATTAAAACTTGATTTTAGGTTCCATAATTTATGAGGTTTGTCTCCTTAGTGACATATGAAACCTAGGGATGAAGACTAGGTGAAGTCATGAAGCCAAGAAGAGTGCAATCCAGGAAACAGCAATGTTTCTTTCACTCTACATAAAGTAAAGCCAAAGATAAATCACAACATGCAAATAATGAAGCAACGCAGAATTGCAGATCTTAACAAATGGGCACGTTTTTACAGCTTCATTGAGCTGCAGATGGATGCGAGCCTGAGGTGAGTTTCTCGTCTCTATTAATATACCAAGTCTGTGTTGACTTCCTCTCTTACAAAATCCAATTAGCATTTCCTTTACAATTCTATGTTACCTTCAGTACTGCAAATTCAAGATATATGGGATCACTATGCTCTGAGTATGCCTCTATGCGTACAGATATATAGTATTACGGTAGATTTTTATTTTCCAGCTTTATTATTTTGCAAGCATTAAGATGAGACATACATTCCTCATTCCTTAATTTGCATGATCGTTTGCAGTCTTACATTTTTTGTTAAAGTTTACTTCCACATCACAGAACACTGGCTAATCACCAACCTGCTTCTACTTGGTAAATCACCTCAACCTACAATCGGAGATTTTAGCCTCAATACTGAAGTTGGTCTGATTAGCCAAGCTCCTATGTTTGTTAAGAGAACAGAAAGGTGAGCCTTTAAGTTTGCACCGTCCCAACCAAAGGAAATGTTGCATAACTCAAGATACCCCATGTGCCTGGGCACAGGAGGAAAGAAGTGCCTCATCGTGACCACCCTGTCAAGCTCCACGCAGGATGCTCAGCAAGGCAATGCTCAAAGAGAGTCAGGGTCAGGCAGCTCTGACCATATCTGTTCCAGAGACGGCTTTTGAGGTGTGGCACCGAGATCACTCCTTTACCTGTGTGCACACCCCCTGATCCTGCACATGCTGTTGGCTTGGATTCTGGCAGCTGACCAAGCACTTTTTCAGGGATCTGTGAATTCCCTTCTGTAGAGAGCTTCTGGGGATTAATAGGTTTATTGTAAACCTTCCCTGCCTTCTCCTCCAACAGTTAATGCTCCTCTTTCACTCTGGATGGAAGCTTGACATTAGGTGGCTATAAAAGGGGAATTTCCATTTTTAAAACTGATCCACCGCTAACCTGGTGTGAGGATGGCATATATCTTACACTCTTGATGCAGAAGTTACGATTCAGGCCACAATCCTGAAGTGCCCTTATATTTAGACTTGTTCTTGCCCACGGTTGTTTTTTTGGGGTTGTTTTTTTTTTTTTTAATATGCTTGTTCTCCTGTCTTTCAGTTTGTGGACACATGTCAACCCAAGAGAAAAAATGCAAGCCAGAAAATAATAATTTAAGAGAACACCATATTCCAGAACTTGCACGAAAGGCCATGCTACTGCAGAAATAATTTTGTGCTGAGCAGATGCAGTTTAGCAATATGGCTTTATTATAAGGGATCACAGTTACTATGTGCACAGTTTAACAGCCGCATTTGTCTTGACCCTATATTTGCATTTAAGCCACAGAGTGCTAGGAATTCACAAAAAGTGTGACAGGGGAAGAAATCCCTGTACACGTTCACAGTTCATTATACATTCAAACTTCTTCTGAAAGTCTTTCACTGAATAATAAGTTGCTGAGCTTTCCCAATGCTCCTTGTCTCTGAGGCCACAGTACAAATGGTTTCCCAGTAATTATGGGGAAAAAAAAGAAAGAAATTATAGCAACCTGGAAACTCCAGAATGACCTTGAAAAAAACTTCAAGGGTCATTCAGGATGGTCCTCTTGTTCTCCTAAACTACACCCCACCCTTGTTATTTGTAACAGGCGTAGCCCAGTCTCTTTCTGGTTATTTCTTATGTAGGTGGAGCTGAAATTCAGTAGTTATTTGGATTAAGCACATACTAAACAGAATTTACAGGCTGTAGTATGAGCATAAGGTTTCTGATTAGATCCTTTGCTGTTCATCATATCCTAGTGTCAAACAGAAATGTTCTTCAGGGACAGAGAAGTAAAAAAAAAAGGAAAGGAAAGAAAAAGTTTAGTTAGAGTGGGGATATTCATTACACATCACTTGCTGCTTTTTGTTTCCTAATCACAGGGCTTTCATCATTTGGCCAAAAAAGCAGGTGCAGTTTGGTTAGACAGGGTGGACCTGGGTCCAGGATGGCTCAGAGCACGGAAGGCTGCATGGGGGGGTTTCTAAGCAGCATCTGCCACAGGGATGGGCTCCTTCTCTGTTCCTGACCTACTAACTTTCATCCACCCATCGCTGTCTTCACAGCAATGTCACGCGCCCAACGTTGGCAAACTAAAAAACCCTGAGTTGCCTTCCAGATAAATCACCAACGTGTCAGGCTACGATGTCAGATGCAAGTGGCAGGCAGCTGTCTCAAACTGAGCTTAGCCTGAGAAACACTCATCCAAGGAGCTGATTTTCAGGATCTGCAGTCGCCCTGTTCAGCAAGAGCAGTAGGATCCTCCTCTGGTTCTGGGGCTGAATTTACCTACGATCATCCAGATAAGTGCTCACATTGTTTTAAGAAAGAATCTTTACTTTGTCTCCTGGGTGTTATTAAAGGCAGGAGGACTCCTTGCTGCAACCCCAGAAATGGACTCACGGTGTTTTCACACACAAAGGGCCATCTCCTTAACGGATCCCTCTTGATTTCAGTAGATCTCCATTGTCAGACGAACTGTCAGATGTAGAATATGAATACTGACCAGCGTGAAACTGTGTTTACCCGGAAAGAAAGGAAATATATTTCAAACACGTTACCTCTCTCTGGTAGCGGATGAGTGGCGATAACCAGAACTGCCTTCGTGGTGCCAAGGACCTTCTCTTAGCTGGGTAAAAGCACAAAATCTTCACTCACGCCCGATACCTGAGAGGGCTCTTTGAAACCCCTAGCAATCCAGGGGTTTGTTTGCTAGGGCTGCGGTAGCGACTAACTGAATCCTAAGGATTCACTCAGATGCTAATCAGAGTCATTTAACTTGCAGGATCATATGTCAGCGAGAACCCCAAATCGCTCATTTAGGTTCAGAATTAAACTGTGAGCCACAGAAGACGATTCAGAAGGGAGGCAAATGCTACCTTGCAAATTATATCTTCCAGGGTAGCAGATGCCTTGCATAGCAAATTGTCAGAGCAGGAGATCCTGAGAGAGCACCTGGGACGAAGCAGTGAGCCCGCTGTGGCAGAAGGTGCTGAATCTGACAGTAGCAGAGCAGAATTTTTCATATCACCCTTAAATTTATCACTAAGGCTTGGTGCTCCCTCTGCCCATCGTGCCCGTTGTTGCGTGGTGGGAGAGCATGAAACTCAAGGCAGACGTTGATTCAAACCATGGGCCGACAACAAAGAGAGCATCCAACCGCAGGAAGGTGCAGCAGCGTGACTCAGTACCCTCCTGTTTTTCCAGGCAACTCGCACATCTAATATTCCACCTTCTCTGTTTCCCCCACCATCTCATTTTGAGCTTTTATGTATGACAACCTTTCTGATGATTGATTTGAGCTATTCTTATTGTATCAAATTAAAGAAGACAGAAGAGAAAACAAGAATTAACCATCACTCTTTGCGCAATACTGAAAGAAACTTCCTCTAGAAACCTGTGAAAAACAAGTGTATTAAGTCACTGAAATGGGGCACCCAGGCATAAGACGTGCTGATTGACAAAGGGCTTTGGTTCTCTTTAGTACAATAAAGCATTTCATTTTTTTTCAGCATAGAATAGTCAAATATCTCACAAATGTCAGCCATGCTAAATTAGTCTTTTGATTTTTCCTTTCTTTTTGTAGCTGAGGCTTTTTCAGGTAGTGCCATGGACATTTATTTTCACCTGCCCAGAGACACTGTTAAGGAACAAACTGACATGGTCCAATGGTGCCAACGTCAATCAGAGGTTGCATGGGTGACTAAAAAGCCCTTCACCAAAAAATTCTGGAAGACCCACAATGCCTAAAGTCTAACAGGCTAAAGTTTAATTTGGTGAAGAGGGATTTCTGCTCCCATTCAAGAGGTCACTGTACAGCAACATGTGCAAAAATGTAGATTAATGATTCAGGCAAACAAAACCACGAGTCTCATCTATTGAAGAGGCTTGGGAACCAGAGCAGCATAAATCAGATGCATCTGTGTTCAATATTAGGGAGTCAGCAATTTCAAAAAGCCAGCACCACAAAGAGCGGAGTCAGAAAGCTGCAGGAAAGGACACTCCATGTGGGAAACCAGATCTGCCTCGTCTCCCAGCAGCAAGATGCAAAGCACAGATCATTCCTTTTCCCAGCTTTTAGAGGGAACCAGTTTAGAATCAATATGGATGAGCCCACCACGTTTTGGAGAGAAGGGACCATCTGGAGATGTTTTTTGCTAAGGACTGCATGGGAACCCACATTTTTCATTTCAGTGATCAATTTTCAAGTCTTGTGACACCTTTCAAGCACATAAAGGAGAAAGTTTTGAACTTTTCAGCATTCTTTACATCAGAGTTGGGAGGTGGATGGGGACTAGATGTTGCTATGCAGCAGGAGAACAGCTCATGACTTTCATACTCATTTGATAGCATCGATTATTTTTCTCCCCTTTGCAATGGTCCTGTATTATACACCAAATTGCTTCAGAATACTTGGCTAATACATATTTTCTGGAAATCTTGTGAGTAGGTCTCATTTTTTAAAAGTCAGACAGGCATTTAAGAACCTGAGTTGCACTCATTATCAAAAAGATACGAGACTCTCAAATCACTTTAATGCTGAAGTTTAAAGCTGTACTTTATGGCTTTAATTCCACCACTTACATCCTTGGAGTTATATCTTACTCAGGGAGCATTCACAGCAAGACCCAGTTGTTACAGAGGTAGCAAAGAATTTCTCTGTATGGATAAATGCTACAGAAATGGGCTGCATGTGCTCAGATTCATGTTCTTTTTTTAAAATATGAGTTGATTACTGACATCAAAGTATTACGATAATGATCAAGCATGGCAGGAAATACAAAAATCACAGCTTAAGCACAAAGAAGCCATAAATAGCATGCGTTAACATTGACATTATTTAAACCATGTAATACTAAAATGAAAAACCCCAGAACTATGTCTTGACCTTCATCAGACACTGCTCAATGCAGAAGGAAATGTTTCAGAAACGGTTTGTGTTAAATTTCACTTCCCATCAGTGACAGAAATTAAAACGCCAGCCAAGGACTCAATAGAGTGAACTTCCAGAGAGGTGTTTTTAAAAGAATAAATAATTATTTTTTCAAAGTAAAAGGAACTTCAGCTGTAAGAAATCCACCTGTATTCTTTTTTATTTACCAATGAATAAGCTGCTTTGCTGTCTCGAGGCATCCCCAAGGTGCTGAGTGCCAGCCAACAGCATCGAATGCCAAAGTTCTCTCAATTTTAGTTTGCGTTTGGCTCAGTAAAAATAAATCAGATATCCAGTCATGACAAGCTGACAGGTGACACCTGTGCAGAGCTAACCCCAATTCTGTAAAGACCTACAGTTCCCAAGTTTAAGATTCAGGGAGCTCACTGAGCTTGTGGACAAACATAAAGTCCCCATACAGGACGATCTCCCTCCACAGCGACCACGAGCCATCTCCTCATGCACCTGCTCCTCCCCTCTGTACCCACCTCACCCCATGTGAGGGCTAAGCCAGGTGAGACGCCTTAAGGAGCTGCATCTGTCTTTCTCTAGTTGGCTGCAGAGAGCCTGGGCAGGTGAACCAGACCCCCGTCCTAGGATACCAGCTGAGTTTACGTCCACAGCATCCTCCTGTGGGCTCATAGCTGTTTCTGCCCTTGCAACTGCAATTTGTCAACCCTTTCCACTGGTGACATGGGCCAGACCCTGCAGCGCTGTTCATACCTTCCCAGGGCAACCTGACTGACTATGTAAGGAATATCTTAACACACAGGGGTTTGCACAGAGCTGGTAGGACCGTGGATGCTTCAGCTCACGGGCTGAACACAGAGAGACAGAGGTTTTTAATTGTTTTTTTTTCCCAACCAGCTGAAATAAAGAGGAAATGGACAGGAAGAAAGAATCATTCAAGCTCATTTTGAATAACTGTATTTGAACCAAAATTAAATGTTCTATGAATTTAAGGGGATTAAAACAATTATTTTTAATGTCAGTTTTCAATTCAAAATGGTATTCTCAAGATGAAATAGTGAAATGCTTTTTCTAGAAAATCTTTCAGCACTTTGCTATTCACTTTTTAAACATTTTTCAAGCCAAAGACATTTGCCAAATTTGACCAAGAGCCAAATATACTTTTAGTATCTCTAAACTTTTTTTTCCCAATATATTTACTGCATAGTTTACTGAAATATTTGCAAGACCTAAAGCTACAGGTCTCTTTCCTGATGCCTGCAGTAATTATAGTTTGTACAGAGGGTTACAAAAGCACTAGAAAGTTGTTTATGAAGGCATAAATCACCTGTAAAGTCACTGAAGCAAATGGTTTGGGATGAGTGAAAGAAAAATACACAAACAAGTCTATGTTAATGTTCAGCATTCACTGATTAATGTTAACTCAGAAGAAATAGGCTGTATCTCGGTGTTTCTTCAGGCAGAAAGTGTGAGCAGACCTTTTTGCTCCTACACTTCATTTTCTCAAGGGCTATAAAATTGCAATTTATCTCCAGAATAAACCTAACCACTGAAAAAAACTGATTTCTTATTCACTTCGTTATACAGCGTATTAATATTTCTTACTAGCTGTCATCTTCAGCCTGCTGAGCAATCAATAATTGCGGCTCTCTTTACACATTCAACAATAAGCATCCATAATGAATGGCAGTAGCAAAGGTTGCTGTCATTTGAGAACTCCCCATAGGATTGGTTTTAAATATCATAATTCCATCTGCTCTCGCTCCTTCTTATGCATCGCAGAGGAGAGTTTCTGTGGCTCAGAATCCAAGCCGCATCTTTTTTCTTGTTGATGAGAACAATCACAGAAGCGCAACATATATTTCAATTCCTTTTCTGAAATGCTTTAGTGAACACCAGTGCAGGCAACTGGAAGAGGCTGCCCCAGTGTTTTCATAAAGGTACGAAAGGAAACAGAAAGGGTGTCTAAATTAGAGGATTGCCCATGGAGGTTTTCCTAATTAATACCAGTGATTTGTTCCGAATCAGCTAACGCAGTAATTGCTGCCAAGCAAATCTAAAGGGATTACTGATGGCTGAACAATACGTAGGTGATTTTAAAACCTCAGTAAGAGTTGAATCATTCCTCCTCTCACTGAAATCAAATCTTTCCACAAGAAAGAAGCATGGTCATTTGAAGTTCAGGGGCTGGAGAAGACACTGGGATGCCTGGATTACAGACATCCATCCTTCAGCTTATCAGAGAGGACTGACTGCATGGACTTGCTCTGAAGAAGATATCTGACAGTGAATGGCATTTTAAGCCATGACAGATTCGATGTCAGCAAGTGAAAACAGACGGATTCAACCATTAAATATAAAATCAGTACACAAATGTAGGGTAATCAGTAGCACTGCCTGAAGTCACATTGTAATGGTTTCTCCTAACCGGGAAATGTGTTTTGCAAAATCTCTTTGTTCTCAGTGAAATTTGCATTGTTTGTTTTTCAGGAAAAAAGTGCATCACAATTTCTTTTCTGCTTCATTCAGTACCACTTGTTTTCTCCAAGAAAGACCTTCAGACACCTGTCTCACATTGCCTTGTGTGGGGTTTGACCAACTAAAAGCATCCACGGCTTCTTCCAAGCTGCACAGGAAAGGTTTGTGCTTTTGCCTTAAATGCACCCCATATCCCTATTTTTCATGTCAGATGGAGCTGATTCTGTAATGGACTGATTCATCGATTTTGCCTTAAACTTTTCATGTAATTTTT
>NW_009736609.1:0-20881 GCF_000703405.1 Apaloderma vittatum | reverse complement strand
TAAATATATATAAAATGTACAAATACCTGTGTATATGTATACATATGTGTACAGAAAAATATATCCATATCCCTAGCTTTGTGTAAATAGAGTTGGAGGGGAAAGTGAATGCAGAGGTAAGAGGCTATGAGTGTGTTAAAAATGTAAGCTGTCATCCATAATGAATGCACCTGGAAAATGAAGGATTAGGTATGATGAGTGGACAGATAAAAAAGGTTGTTTACAGAAATGTATATAGAGCAACTGTCTGTGAAACATAGCAATCAGAGGAAATTGATGATGTTTGTGCAGCGTATACGTACAACAGATTTCTCTATATGCTTTCTACAAAAATAATAAAGGCACTGATTGGAAAAAGGGTTTGATAACTGCTGTTTTACAAATGTAGCCAACTCTTATTTTCAATCAGGTATACTAAAAGACTTCTAAACAGTAAACTACCAAATGTCCATGGATTTCAAATCTTGCAAGACAGAAACATGTCTTTATCAGTCTGTCGTACTTACGATGGTATTGTGGCAACCAAAAGCTATTTTTGTTTGCATGACACCTATTTTCAAGCAGTAAACGTACGCCAGTCTCACAAATAGGGAACCAGTTCACAGATGGTCACTAGCCCCAGGGCACAGTGGAAGTTCAAGATGATTGAATAAAAAGCTTTCACTGTTCAACATATCGCTGCCCTACACCCCAGGGAAGCTATCTTTAAAGTGTATTTCTCGTGCTTCTGAAGCTAGCACTGTAATAAGCAAGTTCTAATTAGTTTGGAGTCTTGAAATATATAGAACTATTACCTAGAATGTGTGTTGTACTCCCTTTCTTATGTTGAATGGTAGACTCTATTACAAAATACTTATTTTTAAATTATTGGGTTAGTATCGTTTTTGTAAACTGTACTACTATAAATTAGTTGTTTGTTCCTCATACTTCATGCACTTAATCACTGAACTCTTTTAGCAGTTTACAGTGTTGAGTCAATTATAATTCTTTTATCCTTTCAGTTGCTCCACTTTGTTTTCTGTACCATGAACCTTCCAAATTGTATCAGATATTCCGTGAGATGTATGTGCGTTTTTTCTTCAGACTCCATTCCATCTCTTCTCATCCCTCTGTAAGTTCATTAGGAATTAAAACTCACTCACTTGATACTCTGTTTTCTGTGGAACAATAATATACAGTGGCATGATTTCCTATGTGATTGAAATATATCGTTTTAAATAAAATATCTCAGGCAAGCCTGGAAAAATTACTAGGTAACTCCAGTTTGGATATTTTTGGTTTTATTGTCAGTATTAGTCTTTGCTCTAGAATATCATGTACTTACGAGAACTTTATAATTTTAGAGGATGTGGGGTTTTTTGAGAGTCAAGTCTTTTATGGGATAGGTTTCTTGGTTCAAGAAGTCACATAAAGGCATACTCACTTTGATTTTAATTGATGACATGTATGTGCATGCTTAAATATTTTCTGGGGTAGAGGGACTGTATATACAGCTATTGTTTCAGCAATATAAAGTTGATATGTGTTTCTCTAATGCAAGTATCTTTGTGTGACAGCACTACTGGGTGAATATAAGTAATTCAGTTATGTTTATGATCAGAACCAGCTGACTTAAATGTAAGGCAATTGTAGAAATTGGCTCATCTTCTGTTTTCAAAGAATGAAATGTGATGAATAGTTATGTTACTTTCTGAAAACACTTTCTGGTTAAAAGAAACCCTTTCCTTGATCCCATTTCAAGGCTGTGCTTTCAGTCATTGACAGCAGGGAAATGGGTCCAACAGAAATCTATTAATTTTTCACGGTAATTTTTTAAGAAAAATTTTAAAGTGTGTTTACATTTAACTTTATTGTAGTTATCCCTGTTGCTGTTTAGTTTTCAGAGAGCTACTGTTTCTTACATGCTCTGTTCTTTAGTGCGGCTGAGGTCTATTTCATCTAAGTGGAAATATTTCAAGTAGGTCAAATTATAATAACCCACCAAGGGCTTATACCCTGGAATACCAGTACCATAAGTAACTTAGAGCTGAAAGGGACTATCACAACACATTACCTTTGCTAATGCATACACAGAATTGTAGGAGTGAGGCTTTGATGACTGAAAGCATTAGAGCTGCTTGTGCCCTGCTAACCTAAGCAGTATATTACATCATTAATAGTGTTTCATTGCTTGAATTAAAAAAAAATCATTTTTAATTCATTGCTTGGATTAAAAAAATGCTGAGACCGTTTTCTCAGATTTGACAGGCTGAGTGTTAATATTCAGGATATGGTCTTCTTTCATTAGGGCATTGTATCGTTGTGTTTACTATTTGAGACTCTTCTACAAACCCACCTGCCTCAGCTCTTTTATCACCTTCGAGAAATTGGGGCTCAGCCGTGAGTATTTCCTTCTGACTTCCTAGAAACGTTGCAGATTCATTGTTCTGAAAATGCTGTTCTGTGGTATTCTAATTTAAAAGATATGGGAAATTACTCAAAAGGGCAAACATCAATGTGCCATTTTTTCTTGAAAATCAGTTGGAGTCCTTTGCTATCCCGCATATGTGTGCTTTGTGCATTTCTTTTGTATGTTCTGCGAAAAAGAGGGGAGAATTACTCTGTGAGAAATTCTGCATTATTCAGCTAAGTTTGTTATTCATGTCAGTTCTGATGGAACTAAATGATTTATTTCCTGGGGGACAGGAAATGCAGAGAAATGTTAGTTAGAGCAGAAGCTACTGGAAGGGGAAAGAGAGGGAGAGGCTGTCATTCTGTAGTGTTCTCATGGCACCAAGTGCAATAAAACCTGAAAATCTTGCTGTTATAATTGTATCCATCATAATAGCAGAAAGGATAAAACACTGGGGGTGATAACAGCTGAGAATTCCTCTAATGTGATTGTTTGGTCAGAATGTTTCATGATATTAGTACTGATGGCTATTGAGGATGAAAATATTGATTATTAATGCAGCAAGAGAAAACTGCTATTCTTCCTGGAAGAGAAATGCAGAAGAACAGTGAAATATTTTCAATTTATAGAGAATCCGTCTGATCATTATGGGAGACAGAAATATAATAACTGTTGTTTTTCACTTGTTTGCAGGCTACGGATTTCATTTAAATGGATGGTACGAGCATTTTCTGGTTATTTAGCTACAGATCAACTCTTGCTTCTGTGGGACAGAATCCTGGGATACAACTCTTTAGAAGTTCTTGCTGGTAATAGAAATAATTTTACAAAACACACTAAGTCTAGATGTACTTATTTTTTATAAAGGAAATAATGACCTGAGATTTATGCAAGGTTTAAGATGGGGGTTCTAAAGAAGACATATATCTTCAGTTGGGTCAGTTTTTAAGCATGAAGTAGGTGAATAGAAGAGTAAAGGTTTTGGTTCCATTTGTATGTATGAGACAGCTATGTGGAGAGCTATAATTATATAAGATCACATAAGATAAATGAACATTTTTTTTCATGTTATATAAAATCCACAACTGAAATACTGCTATTTAAATAAATTAACATTATTGGCTTAGAAATGAGTGACTTGTAAATCCCTTTATCCCTTTTAATTAAAAGCTTGTCATCTTAAACTAAAGTATTTTCATGCAGATTTCTGAAAGAATGTTGTGTTTTTCTGATCCATTTCGAAGAGTGGCCAAAGAAACTGTGTGATTCTTCAGAATCAAAGTAGATACTCTGAGGGAGTGAGAACTGGTATTTTACATCGAGATTATTTCTAACCACTAATTGACAGGTCAGCAACTTAAATATTGAGCATTTTCTTTCAGTCCTGGCAGCTGCTGTGTTTGCTTTCCGAGCAGTCAACCTGATGGAGGTGACATCACTGGCTGCAGCTGAAGTAAGGATAAGTTTCAGTTAGAGAAGATTGAAATAGTTTCTGAGGCTTTGCCAACAAGAGTAATTTAAGCTTCCTGTGGCACGTGGTATATGGTGTAAATCTTTCTGCCTAAATTCTTACTTTAGATAAAAAAATAAGGAAATTGTAAACATGCAGGACATAATACTGCTTTTCTGGAGTAAAAGGAAATAAAAGGGTGTATTTGCTACAAAAATGCAGTTATCAAGTTATTTTCTATAATTAGATTTTTTTTTTTCTTTTAAAATATATATTCTGTGTGGGATATATTGTTTTTAAAATGTTGTAGAGATTTGTACCTTCTCTCAGACGGTTTTGACATAGTTGCTTCTATACTTTTTGGTACTACAAAGATTTTACAAGATTACTTTTGTCAATACGGAATCTGAAATTTCGCTGTGAGTAGTGTCATGGGAAATGAAAATTAAGTCATTAAGATGAAGATTATTAATTTTTATATTTTAACAAATTACTAGAGATTTTCTTTTTCAAAAATCTGGTGATGTATTTCTTTCAAACTTGGAGATCTTGTGTGACTCTCTTTTTTTGATAAACATACTTTCATGAGAAGACATTGACTATTTGAGTCATTACATTGGACTTACTTCACAAGTACTAGCCAAGCCACAGGATAAGGATTCTTAATTCCCAATTATTTTTAGAAGCAAGTTGAAATGTTAGACCCCTTATTCACCCCTGATGCCATGTATATTTGAAGTAAGGCTAAAGGCTAAAATGAAGTTACTTCATACTTACGTACATAAACAAATGCTTTTCCTTTGAAATATTAGAATGAAAAACAATACAATAAGGCCCTAACATAGAACAGCGTAATTTGTTTCTAGCCATGTCTGAATCTAATTATTGTTCATGTTGTGGTCAGTGTTTGAATCTTTTTCTGACTTCCTGACTTGCTTGAAAGAAATTTGATTCAAATGTCAAGTTTAACAAGCCTTTTTGGTTTTTATCCTAGGCCGTACTTGCTGACCTTTCGACCCTGAAAGTTATGCCTCTTCTTCAAATCTTTTTGTTTGCTACCGTCACTTGATCTGCTTCAACAATACTAGCAGCACAATTCCAGTCTTTCTTGAGAAGCTACTCATCAACTATGCAATGTCTGCATAAAACCAAAATAAAACTGTATGATATTAATTTAGAAGTCATGACCTTAAAATTTTCTGACTGAAAATTAATACCTTTGCATACGAATGTGTGCAGTGCATGCTACTGAATTTCACCCTGACAGCAATGGTTCTTACTTGTACACTGAGAATGACTACTTGTGCAAATAATATGAATCAGTGTCTGAAATGCATGTAATACTAAATTAAATAAAGCAAATGTAATTCGTGGTCTGAGGTTTGTGATATTAATGTTGGAGCTCTTAATACGAAATGACTTTTTCAAGCTCACAGCTTAGAGGATGTCAGCTCAAATAGTGTCCACTGAGGAGGTAAAGATACTTTAACTTGCAACATTTTTTTTCTCTCGTTTTCTAAGAAAAAGATAGGATTGTACATCAGTTCTGCTGTCTCTATCTTATCTAATCTCTTCGCAGAGATTTCCTCCTGGTTCTTTCTCATGTTAGCTGCTTCCGGTTATTCTTCCAATACATGGAGACGTAGGCACGCGTTCCCGTTCCTGGGCAGTGTAGGCACACAGCTCTCTCGGGCGTCTTCTAAACGCCTACCCAGAGTCCAATCAAAGGCCCCGTGTTGTAAAATATGTTCCCCTGGAGAGAAGGCCCCAGTGTAGCTTCCTTCAGAACTTGTTGGAGCTGGTCCTCACACGAGCCAAATTATTCCCCTGAGAGCCATGCCAAGAGTCCTTTCGCTGGGCCCCACACCCTTTTTGGGAGAGCAGTGCAACGCCTTTGCCAGCTTTCCAGCCTCTGATTCAGCGGCTCAGGCTTCAGTTCAGAATCCAAACTCCTATCGATGTGTGGCGGATTGTCACTACGCTGTCAGGCTGGGTCATCGTCTGTTTGCGATCGTACCTTTTTGTGAGGTCTTCTGGCTTTTTTTCACTGATTTGTTTAATACCAAAGTTGGAATCAATAATCTGATTTGATTAAGTCTGGTGTAATACCTGAGAAAGGATCAAAGTCAAGAGACCGTCATGGGTAACGTAGCCACTGCGTTCGCCGTAGGACTTTAGTCTTCACTGAGTTTGTATACATGTAGTTGTCATCGTTTGTCATACGTACCGATTGTATGACAGTGACACGTGAATCCTTCATCGTTCACTCAAAAGTTGTCCGAAACGTGATCTCAGTTGTAATCTCAGGGTTATGAGCTTTATGTCTGTGATTCTTGTTGTCTCTGTCAGGATAATGTAGTAAGAAACTTACTGAACTGCTGGCAAATGTACAAGTCTAATTTTAAAAAAGGTAAAGTTGTGGACTCAGTATGATCACTTGGTGTATAAAGTCCCCAACTGCTTAACAGGTAAGACTTACTGAATGAGAATGTTTTGGGAAATTTTGTTCTGGATAGCAAAGAAAATTCATCTTTTCTTAATAATTACAAGAAACTGCTTTAACTAGAGGCTTTTGTGTGACATGTAGTTTTTCTAAAAGAGGACACGTGATAGCTTTTGTCTCTACAGCAAGTATTAACCTGTTTTATGTATGGGTAATAGAAGCATAGAAAGATTAAGTGATTTGCTAAAGATTACAGAGTAAATTCCTGGAAGAGGTGAGCAGTCTCTCCTCTCCTGAATTCCTGTTTATACGTAGGATGTTCAGTTTGTGTATTAACCACAAAACCTTGTTTTATCTCCAAAGCAACGTGTAGTGTGCATCTACCTCTAAAAATGCAGCATTCTGCAATTTGGAAAATCTGTTAAGATTGGGCAGCAATTTAGAAATTACAATGTTACAAAGCAGTCACAAGGGTTTTGGCTCAGTAAGGTCATTACAAGGTTACCATGGCTTTTAGGGAATTAAAAGTATTTAGTAAATAGCAAGGGAGATTCCCTAGAGGCCTGCTGACCCTCTAATGCCCATTGCTCTGTGCAAGTACGTGGTGCAGAATCTGAACATTACCCTAACCCATTCCATATTGGGATTTTTGAGCGGTATTTTTTTCTCTTTTTTTTTTTTTTTTAGTGATATAAGTAGGCAGAGATTGTTGGGTCCTTGTCTGAACAAGGAAGTCTGTGACTAATAGGACGTGGTCTGTTTTCCTCTGACTTGGCATCTCGTTATTCATCCGAACAACCTCCCATCTCCCTCGTGTCCCCTCTGCCATCCCCACCAGAGAACTTGAACTCCCCTTCCTGTTTCTCGTGATGGCTGGATGGGGGGACCCCACGCTGTGAGGCTGGTGTGGACCAACCCGCCCCTTGGGTTAGGCTGCTCCCACTGCCTGCCCGGTGAGCCGGGGGGATGCTGTCTCCTGCTGCAGGGTTGGCCAAAGGCCTCACATTTCTTGTTTTAGTTCCAGCAAAATACTGTGTTTCAGATTCTGACTGATACTTGTATTTTTTAATCTCCTTTGCTTAAATAACACTAATTTCTTTTTTTTTTAATATGAAAATGACTGGTTTCTATCTTAAGGCTGGATACTTCTCTTGTGTATGTCAGTAGTATCAATTATTTAAGTCCTAACTTTTTAATTTTGGAGACCCGTTCAAACCTGTTGATATCCATGGTCTATCATCTGCCTTCCAGATTCCTATAACTCCTTTTTTATTATTGCTGTTTTAAGTAAGGGCCAGATTTTGATAGTAGAATCATATCTAAATTGATAATTGCATTGACTTAAAAAGTCTCAGCTGAACCTTTGAGGGGTCAGTTTAGCCAAATTGTTTTTCTTGGTCTGTTCCTCCCTATCTGAAATCAACATAAACAGACATTTCAGTACAAGAACCAATTATCTCCATATTTATAGATAAAGATCAATTTTTTGCTGCTTACCTTAGGATTCTGGCTATGGCCTTTCAAATCTTTCTTGTAATGTCAAACAGACTATTTAAAAACTGCAAAAGTAAATATGCTTGTCTAAAAATGAATGCGAGTTATCTTCATTCAGTACTTCCAAAAATATATTGAAACTTAAATCTTGATGGCTGGGTAATGGAACAATTGAATAACTAGAACAGTTTCTACTTTTCAGTGGATTTTTTTTGTTATAGTAACAAATGTTATTATGAGAAGTTGAGAGAATATGGAGATGGTAAATTGGATATCTCAGTAAGAGAAAATGGTGGGAAAAGACCCCAGTTTAAGACATATTTCTACATGTTACCAGAAACCAGCCAAAAAAATATGCCTTTTTACTGTCTTCTAATGAATATTGTAAAACTCTTCCAATAAGACTGAAGGGATTTCATTTAAAAAGAATTGCCATATAAAGATCAGTTAGGCGAAAGCAACTTAGTGAGCCGTTTATGAACACTAAGTGTTGATTTAAAAGATACTGAAATATGTACCTCTGGCGAGGAAGGGGAAGAGCCTTTTGACATATTTTAACAGATCGGTAAAATATTCTGTCCTGTGTTTTGGAATGTGAGGAAACAGCAGGGGGAGGGAGGGGAGGATGCAGCCGGAGCTGCTGGGCTCTTCCTTTTCCCTCCTTTCCCAAAGGCCCTTCCCATCCATTCCTGGCTGCTGGCAGGCCCTGCTGCTCCGGCTGCTTTCATCCCCAGCGCCCGCACAGGAAAGGCAATCAGCTGAAGAGCGTGGTTGAGATCAACAGAGCTTTGTGTTTTGTACGGCCAGCTACCGCCGGCTTCCTCCCGCCCCGAAAAGCTTGCTTGGGTGTACAGTTATGGGGCTGGGGACTGTGGCATGGCCAGGGCCGGGGCCGCGGGGGATGTCCGGCCTTCCTGGCCTCCTGGGCAGCAGCAGCAGGAGAAACCACCCCTGCGAACAACTGCCCCTCTGGGCAGCCATGGTCAGGAGCCCGGGCTTCAGAAGCGCTGAAGGACAATTGTGGTGGAGTGGTTTGATGTGGTGTTCGGGTCTGATTTTTTTGGTTTGTGGGTTGGTTTTTTTGTTTTGGTTTGGTTTGGTTTTCTTTTGGCTTTTAGGACCCAGTAGAATTAGTCTCGAGAAAAGACAAGGCAGAAAGAACCGTGCCTTGCCAATACCGCCTAAGGAGACTTTCCACTGTGCCTTTTGCAGCCGGACTTGACTACCCCGCATCGGCCTTTTTAGCCATCAGCGTGCTTGTAGCAAGTGTGGGTAGAGCCCTTCCCATATCTTCGTTTGCGAAGCCCAGCCATGATGATGAGGAGGACCCAGTACAGGAGGGAAAAAATACTCCTTTTGGAGGCTTCAGGCTTTTAGCACAAGGCTGTGCTTGTTGTGAGAGACTTGCACGTCTGTGAGCAGTTCCATGAGAGCTATTCATCGTAGAAAACAACCATAGAATAGTCTGAAATCTCTGGAATCCAGGCTAAGCCGTGCCGCTAATTGAAGTCACTGAATTTTGTTTCCTGCACACCTCACGCTCAGCTTTTTCAATACCTTAACCAAACTGTTAATGGGAAGATCGTTTTGATCCAGTGGTCTTACAGTTGTGCTCAGCTTTAAAACGGTGTTAAAACATCCCATGTTAGTATGTTTTTAATTAGGCAGTTACTAGTATACCTACCAAATGATGGCCATACAGGCAAATTATACTTCTGAGAAGCACCTGGGGATACTTGTGCCTTTTGCAGATGCCATACAGTGCAACAGAAGACGGCAGATGTTAGTGGGGATAGAATGAATATGAGTCAAATAGGATGTTCATCTTGGGCTCCCCACACTCTGTAAGACTGCAAGACATAAAGGATCGTAACGCTAAATACTGATGGGGGATCAGCCTTAAATTAATGCAGAGGGAGAAATATTGCTTTTTGGCAAACCTTTTTTTTCGAGTCTTTATTTAAGCCCAGGGAATTTCACTTGATTCTCTGTATAGCCAGACATCGCTGATCAGAGCAGATGAATTTCAGGTTCTCTGAAGGAGAAGGTAGTGGGGCCCCTATTTGCTGGTATTTCAAAATGAGTGTGTTGTTCTTGATGTTGGACTGCTGATATGTGTGAACGATTATCCCTAGAGAATTTGCTTTATGGAGGACCATGGTGCTTTGCCAAATGACATTATGTTTGGCTGAAGAGTTTGAACAAATTGTTTCTTTTGGGATTATGACCAAAATAAATGGAATATTTAACAAAAGAGTTTAAGCTCACAGTTTGTGCAAGACAAAGCATGCGACCAGTTTCTGTGCTTTGTTTTAAACAAAAGTCTGTATGATGTTGCTAAGAGACAAATTGGAATTTGATAGTCAAAGACAAAATATTATGTTATAGCCACATAATATGTTTTAGTAAGTATCTGGTAGTTCATTTTATTCAACAGTTGTGTGTTCCATGAACAGTACATTCTGTGATGTTTTTTCTGAAAAGCACACTTTAGAGTAGTTGTGCTCTTAATAAGTCCAATTATAAATAGTAAATCAGCACAAATATATGTTGTAAACAGCAATAATACTTCTTTTCTGTCTGTTCAGAATCACTATCTAAATCTGTTTGATAATATGTCTAGTGTCACAACATTTTCCATTTTCTCCATCTATTTTTTAAGTGCATCCGGGTTATAAAAACAAAACATTGCTTTGAAGCCTAGTCCTTGTTCATTAATGTTAACATCAAGTGCTAACTGTGGAAAACTGGCATAGTTACAGCTTGTGAAGGAAGTTAGTGGTGAAGAAGTTCTCTCTGTACTCTGACATGTTTAGACATTTTTAGATATTTAACCAGTTTGTGATACTTTTTTGAGATATTCTACCCATAACCAGTTTCTGAAGGCATTACAGTTAACGGATAGATATGGGAAGGTAGTATTGTCAGTATTAATACCACTCACCATTAATATATAGGTAGGAGAGCCTGACTCCCATCTCCGCCTCACGCTTACAAAACATGCTTCCACCATGGGGAAGGTGATTTCGGAAAGAAAGGGCTTGTGGAGGAAGGTGCTCAAACTCTGTAGACTGTGATCTCTGAAACACAGAAAGGGATGATTTGCTATTTGTGTATTTGACAAAGTGCACTTATTTCTACTGAGATTAGATTGCGTCTTTATTGAGCAATTGCAATATGTATGCCAGTTAAAAGGTAGAAAGGTGTTTCTGAATTTTTCTTTTTTTTTTTTTGTAACGCTTGAGCAAGTCTTGTTAATCATGTGAAAGAAAGCATCTTTTTTATGTTTGTATAAATTTTGAAATCCAAACTTTTACCACTAGATGTTTCTGTTCCTGGGCTTTATCTTCTCTCTTCTCTTAGTTTTGTTTAATCTGGTTTTCCTGCCTTTGTGAATTATAGTTTACAACTTACAGAAAATGCAAACCTTTCTGATTTCTTTGCCTGAGAAATACTTTGTTTCTAATATGTTATGAAGAAATCCTGAAAAAACTTTAAAGATTCAGTCCTTTCCTACATTAGGTGGTGATATGGATGAAGGGTAAGTATTATAGCGGAGAGGTGGTTTGCAGCAGGTAGTATTTATTTAGGCAGGTAATCAATATTCAGACCTGAAAACACACAATTAAAAGATGACAGTAGTAGATGCTTGGGGTTTGCACCAATCTAGGTTAATGAAGACCTAATTAGAGGTTGGAAATCTTAGAAAGCCAAAGCCATCAAAGACTTTCCTGTCAGTGCAGTCATCCCAAAACAGCAGGGACTGATGCCCGGGATATTTCCTCAAACAGCCTACGTCACCATTCTGAATGCAAACTCTGGAGAAATGGTGTGGAGAAGGGGTGCTCTGCCTGCCTACCAGGTTTTTAGTTAGAAGGAGATAATGAGAGAGAAGCCAAGAAGTTACAGACACCATAATGAGTGCAAATTTTCTCAGGCTGGATGTTAGCTTACATGTTCACTCAAAGTTGGGAAAAAACGTATCTAAGACTGTAATAAGCACCTTGGTTTTGAAAGAAGCCACACAGAGCAGTGGCTGTAAGTACTAACTGTTGAGCAAGTAATGGAATATATTCCCTTTATTCTACGTTACTCAGAAAGCTCATCCCTGCTACTAGATATTGCTTGAGGGAAGAAGAGAGTAGTTTATAAAAATAAACTTTGTTTTACATCCACTGTATCTTCACACACTATTCTAGAACGTGACGATAGGCCAAAATAAAAATCTCATTTCCAGAGACCAAATAGAGAAGGATGAAATGTTGTTGGCAAAGAAAAAAACACCAGCCAAAGATCATCTTATGTGGTCTGTACAATAAGAATTTGTGATGTTGGAGGCTTTACATTTTTTTTTTTGTTTATCAGATCTTTCCTGGTCTCTGAAAGATGGTGACATTCTGCCCTCGAGTTTGATCAAAATGTTCTTCTGTTTTGTTTGTTTGTGTTTTTTTTGTTGTTTGTTTATTTGGTTTGTTTTGGTTTTTGTTTGGGTTTTTTTATGGGGGAGTTCTTTTGAATTTTTTTTAATAAATAAACTGTGTGGTTTTTAATATAACAGGTAAGAGTATCTCTGACATGTAAGGTTCATCTTTGCCTATTCAGATGGGATTTTTTTTCCATTGAATAAAGAAACTTAAACGTGTTTGTATTTTCCTGGTTTAAAAGCATAAACTGTAGTTCTTACCATTATTTTTTCTGTGTTTTCAACTCAAGTCTAGTATTCTTATACCTAAGCAATTCCAAATATTTTTACAAAATCTCAGTTTAGTCTGTTGTACTTTTATAAATGAAAATACCACTTTTTTTTTTTCAGCAGCACAAAGACATATGCAATGTAAAATGTAATAAAAAAAAAACCTTCATAGGCACAGATATTTTGTTCACAAGTTCCAAACAGTTTAATGAAGAATATTCTCGGTTAAACTGAATTTTTTGTTCCGTTTTGTAGAATTTGCTGTAGGTCTCTCAAAACCTGGCCACAACCCAACTGAAATGAGTGTGTTCTTACCACAAACGTAAGCCATCTCTTCAGTTTTCTCTAGACTGAAATTTTGTCCCTTTTTAGAGAACACCACAGTGAGGTTATCAAATGGCGAGTGCGGCATAAATTTCTCTGTTCTGACTTCGGTCCAGACATTTAGACAGAGAGATGGTTACTGATACGGCTCAGGAAATTGTTCCAATGCAAACAGATCAATGCTGTGTGCTCTGCTTTTGGGGGGGCCAGCCCATTCAAAGGCAGGGCAATTATGAGACAGAAGCACTCTTGCAAGACGCAGTGCTGTATTAAGATTTTAGTGAGGATTAATGGTAGGCATTTTAGCTTTCTATTTCCTCTGTAATGTTTATTTTAAATTTTCACTAGCTCTTTTATTTCGGTGTGAGTTTTCAGGCCATCTGTTAGATCTAAAAGGGGGAGCTGTTAGAATTTAAGAACTACATCATGCATTGTGCTCTTCTTGCCAGCTTAAAACTCCCAGGACAAGGCAACTGCCCTGCTTTAAGGAACAACACCCCCTGCCTTAGTTCATGATATGCTGTGATCTCTCTCCAGTGACTCTGGGTAGTGTCACATCCACCTCAAGGCTTTATAATTCAGGAGGCATTAGCCAATTTTTTGGTCTTGTAGCTAAATGTTTCTTGAACTTGGGTTTGTTTGGGTTTTTTTCCCAGATTGTGAAAATATCAAGACTTTGCAGAAGGTACCAGTCCTGGAGTGATATCAAAACTTACTGTGTTGAATGATCGCAAACCCTGGTTCCTGGGGAAAGGGAACAATGCTGGTGTTAGCAAGGCTAATCCCACTGGGAATACATCTTCGGAGCCAAATACTTCCGTGACTCTCTCTTTAGTCCTTCAAGGTTGGTTCTGAAGATATTCTCTGAACCAGCTGCTGTATAAATATGAACAAACTGCTCTATAAATATGATGGCAGATAGCAATTTATTAGGAAAGGTTTACCCATTGCTACTGGATGTGCATTCCAACTCTTTCACGCTCCTTTATTATATTATTATTTCATTTACGTTTATGGTTGTTTTCTAAGTATATCACTCCACTGAGGCCTCAAAGTTATGTGTCCCAAGGATGTGAAACAAGGCATATGGAAAAGCATCAGGACCACTTTCTGTGGGTCATTCGCTACTGGCTAAGGGACAAAAAAATCATTCACTTTCTTTTTTTCTGGAAGCTGATTTGCCTCTCCCCTCCAGTGCTCAGGGAAGCTGAGTGTATTGCACACAACTTCCTGAGTACCACAGCCTGCCAAGCAAGCAGGAACAAAATTGAACTGTACTTACTCTTTCTGAAGATGTAAGCGATGGATGAAATTTTGCTCTCCCTTTTTTTGTAACCTGAAAACTACAGCTGTTTTTAGTAAGTCATAATGCCAAATGCCAAAGAGTGTGTTTGAAAGTAGGAAGACAGTCTGTTTCTGCTTTTTTTACCAATATGCAGACCAAAACATAAAAAAAAATTGAAAGAAAACGAAAATACCTGTAGTTTGATTTTTCTCAGCACTAGTTTCCACATATCCTTCAACTCTCTGGGTGCTCTGAAGCTACCTGCCTTTGCTTCTCATGCAGTAGGTGCTGCGTTGCTCGTGGTAGCGGGCAGTACATGCCACAGGTCTAGGGAGCTCCTCTTTACAGGATGTGCAACTTGCCTGCAGAAATTCCAGGAAACAGTCTGTTTGCTGTGACCTCGGAACAGCCATTTCAATCTACCACAAACCATTGACAATAGAATTGTGTTTACACAATACACATGTTCACTGGGCTTTTTATTCTCATGATCTGTTAGTCACAGATCATGAAAATATAATCTCCCACTCGCTCAAGATCTGGCCTCTAAATGAGTGATAGCTTGTTCCACTTTCCAGTCAACAGCTGCTAAAACTACCAGAACCACACTTGAAGTAAAAGCTCTGGTCGCCTCCTTCTTGCTTTTTCATAAGATCATATATATTCTTTGTTCTAATTCCAAATAAAGCGGCAAATGCTTTCCATTAAAAATACTTAACCCAACAGTGTTTTTCTGACTGTGCTCATTCAGGTAAAGAGCAGCTCTATACACGATGAGCTAACAGGGCTTTAGCCCTGAAAGTTACTACTTACATTATTTTTAACACAACAATTACTTTACACCCACTGAGATTACAACTGATCCCCCAGAACACCTCTACCAGCCTGAGCTGGCAGACTCCATCCTGACAGTTCCTGTTAAAAGCCGATAGGAATTTTGCTTTCCCAGGAAAAACACCCCCACACAACCCAGAATGAATATATGCTAAACTATTATGTCCAAATTACTTTTTTTTTTAAATGTGACTTTTATTCTAAAGTGTTTTATGTTTTTTTCTCACACTTGGTCACCATGCTTGTTCATAAGATAAAAGCTAGTCACAGCACCTCCTGTTTGTAATTTTTTTTCCTTGTTACCAGTCTAGCAGGAAAGGAGAGAATAAGCAAACACAAAGCCCTTCTGACTCTGTGCTCTAGGTAAGGGTGGATTTAGAGATTTACTAAGATTCTGAGACCATATACACTGGGATTTTTTTTTTTCATATGGTAATAAAATTATCTATATTCCCTTCCCACTGAGATAGCCTTTTTCAGTGAGTCATCTCTATAGCTATCACTTCTATGCTGAAATAGTTTGAATTCTCATGTTGCTTGAAAACTGAAGAAGATGGCAAGGAAATTATTTTTAGTGTATGGATTTCTTGTGTAACATTGCTGTTTATTAAACATCAAGAATAGTTACATCAATCATTTAAAGGCAGTTTGAATTACAAATGAACTGATTATGACTTTACTGGGGGGTGCCACAATCAAAGTCTTCTCAAAATTCAGTGAGATGCCTGGAATTTTACAGTATGGCAATCGATGTTGGTGAAAAAGTTATAGTGAGGTATCCTCTGAGTAGGTCGGATGAGGAGAGATTCAGTCATGTCATGATCTCCAAGATTGTCCCTTGTCAGTTTTTAACATAGTTCTGATTACCTTAATCTCTAATATATTAATTTCAACAACTGTTTTTGTGTTACTCTCAAATACCCTTTAGCTGTCAAAAAGTATAACAATCCATTGCTTTGTTGTAATCTAACTGATGTGTCAAATAATATTCGGTCAGATACCAAGATTCTAGCTCCTCCATTACCAGTAAGATTGTGTCCCGGCAACCTGTTTGGCTCCTACTACTGATTCCAGAAATCGAAGTGCTGCCTGAAGTACATTATTCACTCATTCTGCCATTGTTTTCCTTCACATTTGGTATCGACACGTGTGGCTCCAGATTTTGTATAAATAGATTGAGTCTTTGCTTATTTTTGAAGTAAACAAAATCCAACCACAGTCTGCCTAACCCACATCTTCTTTTTGGAATGGGATCTTTGTTCCCATAAAGAGCTCAACAAATTGTAAAAAGTATGAGAAAACTTCCATGCAAATAGAAGATTCAGCTACAATGAACATTTGCTGAACGTTCTGTATTTTTCAAAACTTTTATATTTATACTTTAATCTTTAACTGTTATGAAAAAAACCAACTTCTGCAATACTAGAGACAATACTGACTGAAGAAAAAAAATCTAAAATTGGGAGACATAATAAAAAAATTCTTTGCAGGTCTACAGCTCTAGTTTGCAGTCAGTGCTGCTCCATCTTGCTGACTGAAAGAGATTTTGTCATTTTAGCAGCACTTTAGCCTAGTTCCAGGCAACCCGCTCATTTGAGAGATACCGACACTCTTGGTCATTGATAAGAAGACCATAAGGGCTAAGGATAAGGGAAATGTTTAATTCACTTCCATTCTCTCAGTTCTAATTTCATTACTGGACTGGGATAACGTGTATGGCCCATAGTTTCATTAAGGGCTGCAGATACTTAACCACTTAAAAATACTTACTATCGTTTCCTCTTCAGCTAACAACTTGCCTCCCTCAAAACATGAATGTCAGTAGCTCAGAAACAATTGAAAAATGGTTCCTAAACCTATTCTCTCATCCTGGCAAACATAAAGCCTATGAAATTCCACTGACATTCATGATTTTATCAGCGTGTGAAATTGAAGAACTAGAAAGTTGCAATAAGTTTTTTTATTTTATTTTTCTTTATAATTTGGGTGCGGATATAAGTAACTTCCCTAATCAAGAGAAGACTTTTGAATTTTGCTCTCAAAATTATTGTTTCTTTTCGTATCATTTGTAGAATCAAATGCTTTTTGGACAATTTACAAAAAAAGTGGTCATAACTTATTTGAATTTACACTAACTTACTGTCAGTTTTTATTTGCATTGTTTTTAATAACTAAATCTGATTGTTATAATTTCAACCTGAGATTTTGCTTATTATTTCTAAGTTTGGTTTTCTTTCTGAAATGTGTGACCTCCCAGCAATTTTTTCAGTTTGTGCCTTGTTTCTGTTTTGCCCACTGTGTTTCCTTCTCATTTGTTATTATCAGCCTGTTTCTTTACCAGGTTAATATTTTCCCTCTTCTACCCAGGGCATTCCCAGCTTATAGTTTGGTGAAACAGTAAATAGCACCGAATAGCAGTAAAAATATTTTTTCCATTTATTCTGCCGTTCAAACCCACTTCCGGAGTGTTTTGGGACTGGCCGAATGTTTTTATTGGAAGCAACTGTGGGCAAAAAAAACAATTTGGAAGATAATTTCCTTTTTTTTCCCTTTAATTTAGATAAATCAATGTGCACAATAATGCTAGGGGGATGATAAAAATGCTGACAGAAATTGCAACTCAAAGCAGTGAAATATACACTATATATATATATGAATAAAAGCTTTCTGTTCTGAAGATCAATGGAAGGATGGAGGACAGGAGTCAAAAAACACCCAACATCTCAGGTCATCCATACAGCAAAGCACACTCAGAAAATTTGATCAGGACTGCAGAAGTCTTTTAATACTGAGCAGGACTCATGACTGAAAGTAACAGAAATGACTGAACTCTAGGCTGTGGGTCCCGTTTCGTCTCTGCAAAAAAGATAAACACATGCATGTTTCAGAAATACTCTTGAAACGTTCTATCAACAACGTAGCACACTGTGCGGTGCCAGACCTAGGGAGGGGAAGGTGTTTTTATTTAAAACAGATACTGAAATGAACACCTTTAACTCTCGCTCACACCCTCAGGGTGTTGTCCTGCTCTGGAGTACCAGGATGTGTGTGTCCAGCAAGTTCATACAGCCCCTGGGGCACCAGGGCAGGGGTGGTCAGGCTGTCATGCCCATGTCCAGGCATTAGGTCCAGTATCCACTGGGGGTGAAGGGACACAACCTGTGAAGTCCTCACATCTCCTGGGTTCTTCCTGGGCTGGCAACCAGGCACAGATTTTGAACATGTCTCTTTGTGGCCTTGAGCAGCTGATGGTGATCAGTGTTTCAAACCAGTCCCACCCCCGTGAGTCATCACAAATCCTTCATGGCTCTTTTTCTCCAGACTGGGGGGATCTGTGAAACTGCAAACAGATGTCCTGGGGTCTTGATGACCTGCTAATTTGGGTGCCATTAGCGTAGTTCATGCTGAGAGTCCTTTTGTAGTTCCATCCAGAGCCACCACGCCCAGACATTAACATTCATTCTCCATTCCCATCAATCCCACCCTTTCTATCACAGCTGTCTGTGCCCAGAGGTAGCAAAACCAATCTAAATAATTTTAATTACAAGTGTACTAGCCCTAAGAAGCACAGGTTGCTGAATAGGGAAGGTGATCTCGTGATGAAGGACCAGCAAAAGCCTGAGATAAGCAAAGCCCTCTTTCCCTTGTTCTTTAGCAGCAAGGTCAGCCCTCGGGCCTCACACATATCTATGCCTAGTGGCAAAGTCTGGAGGAGCAGACTACTACTAACTGCTGTGGAAGGTTGAATCAGGGCCAATTTAGCAAATCAGATGTTAACAAGCCCCTAGGGCTGGACAGGAGGTGCTTGTAAAGGTGCTGAGGAAGCTGGCTAATGCCATTGTGCTGCTCCCTATCACCTTCGAAAGGCTGCAGTGATCAGATGGGATTCCTAGTTGCTGAAAAAAAAGCAAATTTCTCATCTGCCATCAAAGCAGGGTGCTGGAAACTACAGGACAGTCATCCTTACGCAGAGAAGATAATGAAGCAAATCTTTCTGTAAGGCATTTTCAGGATGATGAAAGACAAGTAGTTAATTTGTAAAAACCAGCACAGTTCTACCAACATGATTACCTTCTATGATGAGATGATTTGCTCTATGGTGAGGTGATAAGAGCAACACACATTGATTTTGGCAAGGCTTTTTCCACGGTATTCATAGTATTTTTGTAGTCCAGTAGGGACTGGGTACGTGGACAAGGTGAGTGGAAAAGAGTCTGAACCACTCTACTCAAAAAGTAGTGGTCAACAGACCAAAACGAAACTGGCATGTGATTATGAGTGCTCTTCCTCAGGGCTGAGCAGGGGCGTTAGATTAGATTAATTCGAGAGGTCATAATTTCTTCTATGATTCTGAGATCAAGCCTCGCAGGGCACTCAGCAGGATTTGGGTCCTCATCTTGAAACCACAAGTCATTTAAGTTTCAGTGGATTAATGGGTCAGGCTGCAGCACAGGGTAGATACCTTCCTTGATTGTGAGCTTATGCAGCTGAGTCTGTGTGATGTGTAGTACCACTGCACCACAAGGTGTTTCTTCTCACTGTGAGACCTTCTGGGTGTTTCTTCTCACTGTGAGACCTTCTGCTAAGGTGCCCCAACTCCAGAACGCAAGCATTGCTTGAGAACAATGCACGCAACGCTTCCTGATTTGGGCACTCGTAGTTGAAAGTGAGAGGTGAAAATGGATGACTTTGCAAGATGATTTTTAATAAGGAACAGTTTCTACTTTCTTCCACTGACATGCTCTCTGTCAGCGTTCCCACCTTGCAGCTATTCTGATGTGTGGCTTATTCTCTGTACGACTCATAGAGTCAGTATCTTGTGACTCCAGTGGCTCTCAGTTACAATAGTTCACACTCGGGCAGGAAACTTGCCTCTTTCATTTACCCTTTATGAACACCCCTCTCTTTGTGTTTTAAAATTAACAAATTAATTAAATTAACAGCTGGTTTCTTGGTTTCCATCCAGGGAATTTAGTCTGCTTCAGCTCCCCTCCCTAAAGTTAAACAGCCTTGAACAAGCTTGCATAAGATGCAAGCATTTCATTGTTCTCTCTGCACAAGATCTGCTCACATACCGTTTGTCTTTTAAAGGCTGTTGTATTCAGCAACAGCCCATGCACAAACTTAACAATTTGAAGAGAATTCATTAGGTCTATACAGGTCTTCCAAGTTTTCATATGCTTTACAGCTACTTCAAAGTTTTGCGATTATTTATTTATTGATTAAAAATGTGTTTCAGCTAGGATGGATTGGGCACGTTACCTATGTCGCCAGAGAAATGATGTCCTGCTGCATGTAGGAGCACAGTAAGAGTTGCACAGTCAGCTTTCGGGATTCTCCTGACCCGTGAAAGCAGCTTGCGGTGCTACTCCGTTACATGCTTCTATCTTCTTGTAGGGCCTACAAAGCAGGCAAAGGCTTTTCTCAAGACCTTCCAAAACATTTCTGTTATTTCTTAGGATACTGCAATAATTAATAGCGAATGTAAGGCTTATATAGATCTTACCATCCGTGCTGCATTATTTTCTCACATATTGTGTATCCTCTGAGATGTTAAATCAAATTTGGTCTTTAAAGGCTGTCTTATCCTTGTTAAATGGCTCAAAACAGAGTGGTGGAAAATCCCATCGACTTGGATAGGACAAAGAACAAAATAGTGGCTTGGTAGAAGCATTTTGTGCAGAAAGTTATGAGATTTTTTTTTTTAAAGAAAGTTTTCACCAAGGTCTTAAGCACGAAAAAATCAGGGCAAAATCTCTGTGAGTGCTTAGTTTTCCTGATTTCAGGATTTTTCCTGATTTCCAGACTTTCCACCTTTTGATTTGTTGTTTCTGTACGTCTGTTTTGAAAGGGCTGTGTAGCACAGCTGAACTGAAATCCTGTCCCGCGTTCTTTCCCTCGAGAGAGCCCTCCTCAGGCCCTGCATTGGCTGCAGCGATAAGGACGAGTTTAACAAACTTTGAGGT
>NW_009736608.1:1759-2824 GCF_000703405.1 Apaloderma vittatum | reverse complement strand
TTGGAGGATTTTGAGAAGGGTGGGGGGGAGGAAAGCGAGACCTTCCCCTGGCCCCTCTTCTTGCGGGGAACCCACCACCCCCGCACCCGTCATTAAAACTTATTTTTACCCCGGTAATATTTTGTGTTTAACTCCCGAGCAGAGCTCGCTGCACTTTATTATAGATATTTTACACTCTCGAAGTCTTTTAATTAGAAAGAGCATAACAAGCCATATTTGCTTGCAACAACTTAACAAATAAAAGGCCTGTAGCTGCAACTGTGAAGGAGCTATATTATTGTTTTTATGGGGCCATAAAAAGTCGCTCAGCCTGTTCTGCTAGGGAGAAGGTCGTAAAGATGGTTCAGTTTATTTAATTTATATCTCCGAGCTGTAAAACTTACCACTGTGGGAGTTCATACGCTGCATCCATGGGTATATTTGAATGCTAGTTTTTTGTTCTTGCGAAGTGTTCCTGTTTTGGTCACTGGTAAAATCCTGTGCGATTGATGTCTGTGTATTATGTCCCATAGAATTTTGCCTGCAGCTAGAAAGCATGTCTTTTTCTTGGTAAAAAGCATTAGATCCATAGTCATAAGGTCCTCGGCTGGAGCTAAACACAACATTATCTTGCGGTGAATAAAAAGGAGAAGAATAAATCCGGTTTTGAGCAACGGCTGCTCCATAAGTAGAAAAATGCCTGACAGGGTCATAGGCAGTTGAATTGAGGGCTACGTTGGGAAGCACCTCTTGGCCACTGGTTAGATGGCAGGATAAAGATGGGTTTGTAAAATAGGAATTCATATCGTCCTCTATACCTGGCTGTGTGATTTCTTTAATATTTATTTCTGTCTCCAGTTTGTAGTCTGAACTAGATTGTTATAGGGAAGGCTCTGCTCCAGGACAGACAAAATGACAAAGTCAGCTGACCCGGGGGGAGCCAATGGGGAGGCGGGTGTCAAAAAGGGAAAAAATTGCTTTTGCTTCTGTTGATTCCCTAGTTGAAACTAAGTAGGCATGGAAAGTAAGTCCTGCACCCCCAAAACCCCCCCAGCACCCCCGGGGTGCCGGGGGATGGGGAGGATG
>NW_009736608.1:0-1698 GCF_000703405.1 Apaloderma vittatum | reverse complement strand
AAGGAGGGTGGGAAGCCGGGCTGGAGAGGGTGGGGGGGTACAAATTTCTTAAGCCAGGCTTAACTTTTCCTTTCCCCCCTCCGCCCTCTCGCTCACCCCCCTTTTCTGCTGATGGACACTGAGGTTTGGAAGCACCGTCTGTGTGTCTGTGCATTATGTTGCTCGTGTGTTGTGTTTTGTTTCTTTTTTTAAAGAAGTGTTTGCTTAATATCTTGTAATAAAATAGCTCAGAATTCACAGTAATAAATCTCAGATGTCCACAGAATATTAAGCCATAAATTACCCTCCTTTTTCTTTCTTTTTTTTTTCCTCCTTCTTGTTCTCATGTAGCATTGGTCAATACTATGGAATCAAATGGTTGTGTTCCTGATGAGAAAATATTACATAAAGAGAGGGGGGGAAAACATGGCGACTTCTGAATTGATAACGTGTTTCAGAGCCTTCCCAAAGTATGTCTTGGGAGGGGAGGGGGGGGAAAAATAGAAAAAGAAAAGGAAAGATATCCAGAAAAGCAACACCCAACATTGCAAACTCACGTTAGCCTGGAAGTTAGATTTCTCCTCTATTTTGACATTCTCCCCTCACGAACCTTTTCCCTGCTAATTTTCAATGCTAGAGGATATTTACATTTTCAACAACAACAACAGAGGGGGGAAAAAAAAAAAGAAGAAAAGAGGATTTCTATTTGTAATGGAGAGCAACAAGGAGCCTGGGCTGGGGACGCGACCTCGTGTTTGTGTTTGCAGCAATTTATAGTTGCAGATATTTACAACTGATTGGGAAACTTCTATTGCAAATATTTAGTTAGATGAAAGGGGAGATTATATTCTGTCTTCTCTGGGTAGATTGCACCTAGAACTAATTGAAATGAAGACAGCTAATCTAATTTTAATTTCAATCTAGAGCCATAAATTGCCCCTTAAATGTAAAACATACCTGCTGATCTGTAAATATTGCGAGGTATCTTTATCATTCTGGTGGCTTGCTATTTAAAAATTCAATTATGGCAGGGAAACCCTGGCCTCCTCTGTGTGTGTGTTGTTGTTTTATTTTTTTTTTTTTCAAAAAAACCCCTCCATCGTGTCCACGTTTTTATTTTAAATGTGAGGGTGCGGGGGGCTGGGGAGAGGAAGGTTTGTGGGTGCACACTCCAATTCAAAACTGAGAGTATTTGTTTGTCTGCCTCCCAATCAATAGACTTAATTCCTTTTTTTTTTTTTTTAAACGAGGTATCCCTAAAAGATTTTAGCTGACAAAGAAGGGTTCGGGGGGGTGTATATTTTTTCCCCAGCTATAACAGGAACCCGGATGCCAACGGATTTTATGCTCTTTTTCCTCTGTGTAACAAAGCAAAGTAATCAATGGTAGCAATAAAACCATAAACGAGACTACAACTGAAAAAAAAAAGCTCGTGTATTCATCTTCTATAACGTTAAGGCTTCCCCTGAGTGTCACTAGGGGAAAAAAATAAAGTTTTCTAACCAAAAAGGAGAGAGCTGGAAGTGTGTGCACCATCTTGAGCTGGACCTGGGTGGAGAGCTCAGCCTGGCTCCCACCTCAGGCTGCCCAACTTGGAGCCCGCCTAGCCCAAGCAGGAGACTCATGGTCAGGGGAAACATTTCCAGACGTTTTCCCCCCAAAAAATCAAACTTCATCCCGCTTTCATTTCTTTTTTTCTGTCTCTCTCTCTTTTTTTTT
>NW_009736607.1:0-817 GCF_000703405.1 Apaloderma vittatum | reverse complement strand
GGCCGGGAAGGGAATGCAACCCACCGTGTAGTCGGAGACCGGGCCTAATCTGCAAATCGGTTTTTAATCTCGAAATCTTGATATAGTCTGATGGCGGAGAGCATTCTCCCCCCCTCCCCTCCCGGTGAAAGCGTAATTAGACGCTAAGATGACAAAGTTTCCCGTTCTCGGGGCAAATGAGAAAAAGATAAAAACGAATGGGTTTGAGCCTTCGCGTTGGTAAAGGTCAGCAGCTATAAACATTTATTGTCAAGGGCCACTTTTATTATTTTATGTCCCTAAGATGGAGAAGATGCAGTCATTTTTCTTCCCTAGGACGTTGTTGTCGTTCTCCGAAACGGCCTCTGCCAGGTACATTTAATCGTTCGAGAAAGTTTGTTTTTAAACTTTCCAGAAATTATTCCTGCTCTGCGCCTCCCTGTAACAGCTCCGTGCAAAACGTTACAAGGTTAAATTCAAATCCAGCTTTTTTTTTTTTTTCCAATTGCACTTGCGAGGGGAAAAAGGATCAAGTTTACTGCTACTCTTCCTAGGAGCAATTTTTTTAATATTTTTTTTTTTACGATGAAGAGTATGCAACTTCTTTTTTTAAAAACAAACAAACAAACAAAAAACTTTACTGCAGAGGGGGATCGCAGGGCGGGAGGATGATCAAAGAGGAGATTACATGACTTTTGCAGAAATAAGCGAGATTATTTTAAAAAAATAAATATTTTTAAAAGCATATCAATTTTTAAAAAGCAGTAGCAAATTGCCCGAATGGGAACCACGGCGGGCCCCGGCACCGAGGAGGGTCGGGCCGGTGCGGGGGCGCGAG
>NW_009736606.1:0-4329 GCF_000703405.1 Apaloderma vittatum | reverse complement strand
CAGCGGGGCCCGGGCGGGAGCTGACGGAGCATTACGTGGACAGGTGCAAGGAGAAGCAGGAGGGAAGAAGGAGAAAGGGAGTTACCTGAGGGTTAGACCTGCCCAGACACACATGAAAGGAAAAAAAGAGAGAAAAAAAAAAGCAGAGATCTGACAATTTCGCTCCCTGTTTCTAAAGCGCTAATAAAATGTACATGCATTACCCTTCCCTTTTATCGCTTCAGCTACAAGGAGGGGAATTTCTAAAGAAATTGGCATAGTCAGGGAGGTGTTTTCCCCTCTGCGAATTCTGCCTCACCTTTAATTTATCATTAAGGTGACATGAAACTGATCTATAGTGTTTGAGTATCGACACGATGTCTTAAAAACATAAATGGGCAGGCCCGCAGTTTGGGATAGTTTCAAAACCTGCAGAGAAGAAGAAAGGATGATGGAGAGATGGCTCATCTAATTCATCTTGTTTGGGCTTTTGCATTGGGCCTGTAACCAAAGTCTATGAGCATCACAAATGAGCAATAATATCACCTGCTGAAAGATCTCTGTTGCCTTTGTACAGTGTTTTGAATCAATTTAGGACTTTGCTGTCCTGCGGCAGATGAGCGTGTGCATTTTTTTCAACACCACAGCAGAATGGTTCACGCATGCAAATCTATTGGTGGAACACATGCTCATTATTAGCAATGGCAAAACAATGGTACATTAAAACCAAAAGCCTGACTTTTGCCTTCCTTGCTGCTTTTTCTGTAATGTCTAATGAATTTTACAGCTCAAACTGCTTAGCGTTCAAGATACACAATGCAGGCCTTTGCCAATGTTAAGATGTGGTACTAGAGTACAAAATGCAAAGATCTTTCATAGTTAATTCTTTCAAAAGTTTGAGAGAATAGCTTGGCAGTTTAAGGTTTCATTTAAACAAAAAAGTTGCAGAGAATCATGAAAGATTAGTTCTCTTGTCTTGCTTCATGGTCTTTTCAGTCACAGCGTAAATCTGAGAGATCAAATGGATTTGACTGCTTAGCTTTATTTGCTATGGAGAGCAGAGGGCTAATTAATTGGCAGGTGCTTTAAAGCAGGTAATGCTACACCTTTTCATCACTGCAGTCCTAAGTACTGCCCCTGTATGCACCTGAATTATAAAAAGGCTGCTTTAAAGCAAGTGATTTACTGTGGAGGGATTTAAAACCGAAAAAACTAATGCTAAATACAATGATCAGATAAATCACCTCAGAAGAGAGCACAGGCGGACCTGCTCTGAAGGTACTTACAGGTAGATGTTATATTATTTTACCTTTCAGATAACAGCAGCCTGTCATGTGGTGGGACCCAAAAATCCACCATAATCGAGATTTCAAAGCACATCTGTGTAAACATTATCACATCAGTGTAAAACATCAACCAATGAGCTTTCTCTTTGAACCAAATCTACTTAATTGCAGTGCTAAATCAAAGAAACAGATCAAAGTTGAATAATCTATATGGCACCTATTACTCAAGTGGCCTGTACACTGATTGCTCAAATATACCTAAAACGTTTGAAACACGCATCGAGTATTTTTATTGACATGACTGGCAGGCTGAGATCAAACTGTTCATCACAGCTGCTAAGTTGCAGGATAGGCACTAGGATGATACAGCTAAATGGAGGAGGCATATTCTTCTTAGCCTAAAGGTGCTCTCATGCAGATAATGTTGCCAGGTCCAAGCAGAACTCTCCGAGTTCTACAAAGAGCAGAGAGCTCTTCTGATGAGATGGTACCACTGTCCCCAGTAGAGAAGGTGTTTTTTTAAAAATAAAAAAAAATCCTCAGCCATCACACAGTGGAAGACCCTTATGGCTAAAGCTTTCCTGTTATATAATGGAAACATTTAAAGTAGAGTGGAAATATATAACGTCGATCTTTTCCGAGTGGAGTCTTTAATGTCTGGGCACTAAACCGGTTATGCTGTTTTATAAAGTACCAGAAAAGAAACAAAAAGATAAGATTTGTTTTGTGTGTGTTTGAACTAGTCATTTGACAGGAAAAGATAACGCTAAAGATTTTTTTTTTGCACCTTCTGAGACTATACCATGGGAAGTTAAATAATTTTGAAGAGTGTTTTTACAAGAGTACATAATTCAACTTAAAGTATACAGTACAATCTAATCAACTCTACATATACTTCCTAGAGACCGCACTTTCAGAGTCGTTGAACAAATACGTGTGTGGTTGAGTTTTTATTTCCACAGCAAATAGTTAGGGCTTCTACAGACAATATAATTACTGTGTATTTCCTAAGACTAGTGTGTTGTCATAGGCAAAACCTGGTGGCTACCAAGAAAGTGGAGAAAGCAAGGGACTGAAATCTTTCGTAGTTTTTTTTTCCTCTCTCTCTCTCTCAGCCTCTCTGGTTGGTAAAAAAAACCCTTTAGCTGTAAAAATTTACGTCCTGCAATTTATCCCACCTTTATGCACTTTAGAACTCATGGTCAGTTCCAGATTCTTCCCAGATTTGTTTTTCATTAGTGGCTGCTTGCAGCAGGACAAGCAGAACATGCAGAAGGTTCAGTGAGAATCAGAGCACTGCAAGTCTGAGTAAAAGAAGGTGTATTATTGTGTAGGATTTATTAGGAAGAAAATAACTTTCAAGGCTCCATGTACAAATCAGGTCATAATCTGATAATCTAAAGTCTTTTAAATGCAATACATATAGACGGGGAGGTGATTGTCCCTCTGTAGGGAGGTGATTGTCCCTCTGTACTCAGCACTGGTGAGGCTGCACCTGAAGTATTGTGTTCAGTTTTGGTCACCTCAGTATAAGAAGGATATCGAGGTGTTGGAGCGGGTGCAGAGGAGGGCAACAAAGCTGGTGAAGGGCCTGGAGAACAGACCTTATGAGGAGCGACTGAGGGAGATGGGTCTGTTCGGTTTGACGAAGAGGAGGCTGAAGGTGGACCTAATCATGCTCTACAATTACTTGAAAGGACATTGTAGAGAGGTTGGTGCTGGTCTCTTCTCACAGGTAATTAGGGACAGAACCAGGGGGAATGGTTGCAAGTTGCAACAGGGCAAGTTTAGGCTGGACATGAGGAAGAAATTCTTCATGGAAAGAGAATAGGCTGCCCAGGCTGGTGGTTGAGTCGCCATCCCTGGATGTGTTTAAGTGTCACTTAGATGTGGCGTTGGGTGATTTGGTTTAGGGGTGAATTTGTAGTGTAGGGTCAATGGTTGGACTTCATGATCCCAAGGGTCTTTTCTAACCTGAATTGTTCTATGATTCTATGATAAGCACTCAGACCTTCTGAACTGATACAGTTATGGGTAAGTATGCATGTACATGTGTATAAATATATCTACATATTTACAAAAACTCAGGCTAGGGAAAATTAATGCGGGAAAAAAATTCTATGTTCTAAGTTTTACGCTTCTTGTACCTTCATTTTTTTTTGTTTTATTTCTTTAAATACAGAAATTCATAGGGCTTATAGAGATTCATTATTGTCAATGTTTTTGTGGATACACATGAACTCCTGTATAAACAGAATGAGACAGAAAAACTAGGTAGTGACCACATATGTACATCCAGTTACACCCACTGAGAATTGACCTCTTCCACATATAACATTCAAAGGCCTAATTTGGCAGCTTTCATATTAGTTCTATAAGTGGTTCATTGGATAGAAACCACCTTGATTTGTTTAAATTACGTTGCTTCTGAACCTGTGCACATAGGATGCACAGACAGCTTACAGTTTTTGACTTGTAGACAGCCTACAGTTTTTAACTTGCTGCACAAATAAATTGCACTCTTGTTCCTCAGCAAATACCTCACCAGGGAAGTTCTGACTATAATACCCAGGTGTAGGTACAGATGTATTTCTTCAAGTGAGAAGAAGATTAGCCTGAAGGTATTATTGAAAAGTCATAAAAAGGAAAGGAAATAATGTGAACAGTGAGATAACTCATGGTTCATGTGTACAGTTCAGGTGATTGACGAGTCATCCAGCAAACAGATTTACTTTGGGACACTACCTTGACCAAAAGTGGTTTATTTTCCAATCAAATGGAAAAACTAGACTATTTTAAAAAAAAAAGGTAATTGGATTGGTGAATGGTGTCTCCTAAGGAGGCAGGTGGAACTGAAAAGATCCAAGAGACATATCCTACAAAATTTTTCAAGCTGGACGATTAGTCATGCAACGGCAGGAGAAGTACTCAAGTTTCAGTCATGTTAAGCATCTGAAACTATTATTGTCTTCACACCTAAATATTACCCTTTATATTAGCAGTTTTGTCATATACTAGCAATGTAACTCAGATTTTGAAGAAGACAGAAGTTCTTTACCAACTT
>NW_009736605.1:0-16113 GCF_000703405.1 Apaloderma vittatum | reverse complement strand
GGTCTTTTCCAGCCTCGACAATTCTGTGATCCTGTGACCTTGACTGATATTTCAATGACAAGCATGTCGAGACCTTTGCGGAACCTTTGCAAAACAATGCAGCAAAGGCGTTCAAAAGTTCCCAGGTTTCTCATGGTTCATGTAAACATCTCACAATCCAAAGCCTTCAGAAGTTGAAGGAGATACCATCTACATTCACTGCTGATAGGGTCTGTCACATCAAGGCCACACTCCGTATCCACACCAGCAGCTCTTGCCATTAACATGCAAGTAACTCTCCCTGTTGTTTGTAGTCCAAGAGGAAGAGAGAATGAACTCTCCCTTATTTGGGAGACACACTTGGCCACTGATCAAACCTACAGTTTTACCTTTACATCAGTAAAGACAGAAAGACACACTGGCTTCAAAACGCACGTCAATATACATTATACTCATCTGTCAGAAGCCAAGGGAAAAGGAACACTACTTTACCATTATCAGACACGCTTGATGAAACTCTCCTGTAACACAAGACACTAAAGCACCTACATGCTGCATGGTTTGGATTCAATATGCCAAAGAAAACTGCAACCAGCTTGCCAACAAATGAGAAGTTATTAATTTTTCATACATCTTAGATTTCACCTTAAGTTTACAGCTTTTTGCTGCCCTTGCGTCACCCAAGGCATTTCAAAACTTTGTTGCAAAGAGAGAACTAAAAAGAACACTCTAAAATGCATACTATTAAATACTTAGGTCTTGATTCTTGAGCAAATTTTGTGCCTCCGATGGCAAGACCACTTACATAGTTAAAGCCACTTACGCAGACTTTGGCAGGTGTAGGATCTTAATTCCTCTGAACATAAACTCAGCCTACCACCAAACAACCAGCAAGCTCTCTCAAACCAAACTTGGACACCATGTGTGCATATATAGGTTTTATAAATACGTGTATCCAATTTTCTGTGCAGAATTCACATATGAGAGAACTGCCCTGGGACACCTCAAGGCACAAAGCTGTGGCACAGGTGAACTCTCAGGTATTTCTCTCTCCATCACCCTAGACTTAAAGGCTACGCTGGTTCTGTCACTTATCACAGAGGCATTTTTAAGTTTTTTAAAAAATAAATTACTAACTAATTGATTTAACAAGAAAACCAACAGAGATTAGTTTATTTTTTTAAACTCTGAAGGTAACCTTTCGTTAAGTCAATGGAAACATTTCCATTACAGAAGAGAGACTCTCTTCCCATTCTGCAGATATGGAAAAATCAAGCAGAGACCAGACCTAGCTCATCCAAAAGGCCTTGAGCTCTTCCATGAAGCCAGAAACAACATCCAGGAGTCAACTCCCAGACTTGAGCTTAAACCACTAAATCTGCTTCAAAGCAATTCCATTGCTAAGCTAATGGCTGCAGGAGACTGTTCCTACATCCACTTAAACCAGCAGACACTAATCCCTCCACATGCAACAGATATGCATGCCACAGGGGTCTGGACAGGATAAGCAGAACAGATGCTTATGTGCACATACAGTCCAGGGAATCACCTTTAGAGCTCAGCTACTAGCTTCACAGGGCACAGGAACTAACAGATTTCTAAAGAGTTTCACAGGACATGGAAACTAAGGAGATTGAGACTTCTGTCCTTTCCTGCACCTTTGCTGAGGGAAGCGTTAACCACAGCAGGAAGGTGGAAGCAGGCACGCGTCATACCTACGGATATTGCAAAGCTCCCAAATACTCCCAGATACAACTGACAGAGCAAACTGATCCATATCTATGACAAAAAGAGCATCATGCTACAAAAACCAAACAAGAAACAGCATGGCACTGTCAAAACAAAAAGAAAAAAAAGAAAAAAAAGCAGGACCTACATGTTCCCCTGTACTCATTAAAATTATTATTCCTAAACGTCAACTGCTGGGAGATTCGGGCTACATCAAGTAGCAGGACTGAACACTAACACAAAACTGGAGAAAACAGCCCATCTTAAAAGCAGGCTCCTCACATGACTCTTGACTGCACAAGGCAATGAGGACAAGTGGCCATTTTCAACAGCACATTAGGTTGCCAAATGCTTTCTAGCCAGGACCACTTACTTGTTCCTTCAGCCCCCGCCACATGGACTGACCTGCTGTCAGGAGGCTCCGAGGAGTGATGCTCTGTACAGCCTGAGGGGCTGCTCTCAAAGTGGCACCTGCCCAGTACAATCAAAGAGCACAAGCCAGCCCCAGCTACTCTTCCCTTTCCTCCAGTAAGGAGACTGCTTCAAAGAGTCCAGCACAGAGCCACAAACATGATTAAGGGTGTGGAACGTCTCCCTTATGAGGAAAGGCTGAAGGAGCTGGGTCTCTTTAGTTTGGAGGAGGCTGAGGGGTGACCTCGTTACTGTTTATAAAAATGTAAAGGGTGAGTGTCAGGAGGACGGTGCCAGGCTCTTTTCAGTGATGTCCAATGATAGGACAACAACAGATGCAAGCTGGAGCATAGGAGGTTCCACAAAACATTAGAAAAACCTTTCACTGTGAGGGTGACAGAGCACCCAGGCTGCCCAGGAAGGTTGTGGAGTCTCCTTCTCTGGAGACATTCAAAACCATTTGGACATGTTCCTGTGTGATCTACTGTAGGTGATCCTGCTCTGGCAGGGGGGACACGCTGGAGGATCTTTTGAGGCCCCTTCCAAGCCCTAGAATTCTGTGATTCTGTGAGAGGGGAGGAAGCCCAGAGAAGGACCTTAAAGATGTTTTCAGTCTTAGCCCAGTGACCCACTAGAGTTGTGTCATCAGCTCTTTCCTTTTAAAGAAACGCACAGGAATCCTCTGAAGCAGGGACAACCTCTCCCACACTCACAGAGCAGAAGAGAGGTCCAGTTTGGTAACTTTGGAGAGACTCCAGAAATCCTCTGGGGGAAGATTCAAAAACCAGTGATACCATATGTACAAAACCAGCTGATGCTTCACACCGCACCGTAGCCCCACTTAGCCACACCCCTGAACCTCGAGGGCTCATACCTACCTCAAGTGCCCCAAGCTGTAGTATCGCGACTCTCCATCCGTTGACCGAACGACCTTGACAGTGTCCCTGCCGCAACTCCAGCAGCACGATGGCCAGGTAGTGAATGAAGAGCAGAGCATCCACCAGAGACACCGCGTACTGCACTATTCCTTGGTAGTTGGTGTCCTTCGAGTCCAAGATGCGAACGCCATAGAAAAGCCAGTAGGAAAACACAAACAGGAATATGAGGACCAAGAGAAGGGCCCGAAACACAAACACCCTTGGTATATCTGCCTTGGGCTGGCGGAAAAACAGAGCCCAGGTCCCAATCAGAAGAATGAGGAGTTTAAATGCCACAGAGATGAACAGTCCCTCACAGACAGTACCACATGGCTCCAGATCGTCCCGCCACAGGATCTGGGGTAACAGAATGAAGGCGATGGGGGTAAAAAAGACAAGGAGTCCAAGAACAGCTGCCACTGTTAAGCCCAGGTAACGTTTGCAGTCCAACCCAACGCTGTCCTCCAGATCCTTACTAATCCGGGCAATGTCCTCCTGGGAAATACTGTGCTCAGAGGTGCCTGTGATTGCTGTCGTGGTCTCACCCCAGTTGTCATCCTGAGGGAGGAAGAGGTAAACAAAAATAATATTGAAACAATCAGGTCATTCCTTCCAGCTCTTGTATTTTCCTTGCCCAGAAAAAGATTGCTACAACAGACTAAAGTCCCAAAGAAAAACAAACAAACAAATAAATAAATAAATAATATAGCAAACCCAACACCTTCAATAAATTTAATAATCAACCCTGACAATTAGCAAAGGCTTGGAAACAACAGCAACTTGTCCAAACCAGTGACTATAAACTCTAGGCACTAAAAAAACCCTAACTGTACAAGCAGGTAGCTCAGCTTGCTATGCCACTCACTGTACCCCAGCGGTTCCAGCACACTTAACGAGTAATATCACATAACTCCTGGAAACTGCAGTAAACTTCAGTTCCCATGTACAGGGCAACGACTAGCACTCTTCCAGCCCACAAATTTTGAAGTGCAAGTGCATCACAGAAGCACCTGGAAGGGAAATTTTCATTTCAGTTTCAAGCCAGTTGTTGTTGCACAATCAACAACAAGTTCACACATCATTTTTCCACCCCTAGCAGAAGCAACCACATTTCCAGCAAGTTCCTCCACTTTGTTTTCTTTTATTCTCCTCTACAGTAGCACTGCCCTCAACAGCTGACATTTTAATAAAAGTTTATTTAAACCAACAAATCATAGGTGGTCACAGAAGATATTTTCATGTATAGGACTTCAAGTTGAGGGGATCCTAGACTACCCAGTAGCTCTGGTATTAGAGTTCAGGACACTGTCACAAGGCACTCAGTCACAGAGCAACTTACCTGAAACACAAGTCGCCATATAGTCAGGTTACATTACATTTTCTCAAAGTGTCATTTCTTCCCTAGCTAATATCAGAGGACTCCTGCAAGCTAGTTTTCTCTCATCCCACGATGCTGCCGACTACTCCTTCCTGGTGCTGGCACGGCCAATGCGTTACGCTGACATGTATGGATTTGACTCAGGGCTGCTGCTGGAGTGACTCACACACATGAAGACTCCTGATGCTTCCCACAAGCACACCCCAAGCAGTGGCAATGCACGAACTCTGCTGCTGGGCATCCGACACCTTCGCAGCTTTCACACTCAGAAGCGTGCGTTTTTGCTCTTCCTCCTACCCTCCTGAATTATCTTCCTGCAGTCTGTCATTAATAGGATTTACACCTTCCCCCAGACTTCTGCAGCTACACGTGCTGAAGAAAGCATTTTGTTTTAAAGAAACAGGCATCATTTTCGATCTTCATTCAGTTCTTTTTTAAAGAGTTAGAGAGTCTTCAATGATCTTTGGGAAAGGAGTAGACAGAGGCAGCACGACTACTTTGAACAACTCCAGGAATTTACTTCTAACGCACTCCAAGACACAAATACCTCCCATGCCTAGAGCAGTAGGATTTTGAGACAGACCAACCACAAACAGTCATCATCTTAAATTAATACAAGGGTTTTTTGAATCACTTCTCACCAAAACAGAGGCCCCAGAAGAGAGATCTGCATTGTAGTATATCCTGAAAGGCAGCATAATCCTGTCACATTTCCCTCTCTGCCAGTGTCTCCAGTAAAGCAATCTAAGCATTTAAACTATTTTATGTTTATGCATGAAATAACTCTGCCTAGTTTCCTCCATCTGATGAGCTGAGAAACTGAGCAGAAGAGAGAAGGGACAGACACATCACAGCAGCTTAAGGCTACAGCCCAGAAGATCACAGGCAACCCTAGTGTTGGTCTACCCCTTGTAAGAGCTCTTCCCACTTTAAGTGGCACAAACAGAAAAATGTGCAGTTACATGGAAATACGAGTCTAAATTTCTAGTGATACAAAGGTGTTGGACCCAACTCAGGGCACCCTGTTCCCTAGGAGAAAAATCTTGCTCATGCATCAGCTTATTTTGCTTACACTTTAACCCACATTGAGGAGTTCTGAATGAAAACAAGGACTTAAGAATTTCCAGCACATTTAGATCTATTTGAAATAATAGCTGGGACTCATGAAAACAAACATCTGATGACAAAATATCAAACCGCAGTACATGACGTGAGTCTAGCTGTGGCTACATCAATACTGTTACAGGTATTACTATACACAGTTTGGGTGGAAACCGGGAATCAATTTTGCTGGTTGGTGGGTTTTTTTGAGCCCACAGCTTCTCTGGGCAACCTGTTCCAGTGCCTCACCACCCTCACAGTGAAGAATTTCTGCCCAATATCTAATCTAAATCTATCCTCTTTCCGTTTAAAACCATTGTCCCTTGTCCTATCACCACATTCCCTGATAAAGAGTCCCTCTCCAGCTTTCCTGTAGCCTCCTTCAGGTACTGGAAGGCTGCAGTAAGGTCTCCCTGGAGCCTCCTCATTCCCACGCTGAACAGCCTCAAGTCTCTCAGCCTATCCTCATAGGAGAGGTGCTCCAACCCCCTGAGCATCTTCGTGGCCCTACTCTGGCTATTTCTATAGAGGTTGGCAGATGACAGTCTGGAGACACGGCATCAATTAGTGCCCCAGGAGTCGTATTATCAGCACTGGTGCTGTCAAAAGTAATTTGCTTTCATTCCCTTCTTACCTGGCCCTCCTCTGTCCGAGAGGCATCGTTCCCAAGCAGCGGCTCTGCAGGAGGTGTTTGGATAGTGACAGACTTCTCAGACCGACTGCCATCTTTGCTTCGTGGCGATTTGTGCCTGTCCCGACTCCTTTTTCCAAACAGGGCAAGAGGAGAACAATGTTACCAGATAGTTTCTGGAGCAGGACCTGGAATGTGCTACACCTCTATCCGCAGCAGGTGCCCTAAACATTAGGCCATAGTTATGGCTGCCCATCTCTTGATCGATACCAACTTAATCTGTGACAAAACAAGCTTTGGAAGACAGAAAGGGATCTTGCCCAGAGCAGCCTACAGAGAGGTGGCTGGGATAATCTATGCTTTCAGTGACTGGGAAGGGTAGAAAAGGGGAAAGGGGTATATCCCCACCACCTCATCTTCTCTTATAAAGAGCTTCTGCAAGTGCTGGGCTTGAAAGGGAAGCTTGCGTTCTCCAAATAACTGGAAACTCCATTTGGGATCAACTGGTCTACACAGGTCTCCACCTGCAATGAAGGGTCTCACAGGAACACGTAGAGTTCACAGAAGGAATTAGTCAAGACAGATTTAGTTCCTGCAACTTAGACTTGTCAGCAAGGACCTTAACACTGTAGGACAACTGGTGAAGTTTATTTCCACTGGTAAATAACCCCCAGTTAACCTCTTACAAAGACAACAAAAACATCACGGGGACCACGCCAGTGCACCTTTGTAGACCTCACAGCTTCTCGTCTGAAAACACCTTGAGATGAGTTAAGCCCAACCAATCTGCCCACCAATATTTCCCTCTCCCTTCCTACACAGACAGGAAAGCAGCCTTTGCATCAGAGACCCTCACCGTGCTCAGGGTCTTGCTCAAAGCTCAGAAGCACCCAGAGGCCCCACTCTGCTCTCTCCATCCCATCTCTCTTGGAATCATCAAAGCCCAAAGGTTTCATGGGATGAGACTTTTTCCTGTTCACAGTAAGAGGCTCTAGGATTTTAATGGTGTTTTGGGAACTTCGAAAGCATCTTTCCACTTGGTATTCTAAGCTTCAAAGGGCAATCCATATTGGGGTGAGGGCGTTAAAGAAGGGAAAAAGGCAAATGAGTTGTTTTTCTCAATAACTGGACTGCAAGCAAACAGACTTCGTTTCACGAAAGAATTCTTTTTCCAATCACATGGGATAATTGCTTCTGAAACGCAAAGTTCTTTTGGACCAGTTCAGTTCTAAGTGGCAAAGACTGTAAGTGGCATATGTTTTGCATGCAAAAACTAATGATGATGCAGGAAAAAACAACATCATTATGTTTCCAAGTAAACAGAAGTTTCAGAACAAGATGGGCTTTTGAGGCTGCTAAACTACCACAACAGAGACGACTTGCTATTCAAGTTCAGAAAAGCCTGACTTCTAATCCAATCGATGCTGATAAAAGACTTGTTGTAGACTCAAGTACTACTTTCTATTAAAAAAAACAAAACCAAACAAATCCCACACAGCAGCAGCAGAGTAGTCAGGGGGACAGAGGGAAAGATAGGAAACTTTATTATCGCACAACAGGGAAACGGTCTCAGAAGAGAAAACAACTGGCAACTATCAGTTTAGGAAGTCTGACATGTCTTCTGCCCGGAGATTACTCATCCTTCATATTCTAAGAGCAAAGTGATATTTTCCATGCTATCTCAACCTTTTTGACCGTACTTTACCCCAGTGTGCACCCAACAGGTTGATTATCATTAAATTAGCAGCATTACTGCTTCTAGTCTCCTCACTGGGCTCCTCATGATGACTCTCCACATGAATCTCCTCCAGAGATGTGGTCCCATCCCCACTGATTTCATCCTGGTTTACAATTTTTTTCCCTAGAGGACATGTCCTAGCTTCACACAGTTAAGTAATTAAAAATAAACATTTTCTTACCCTTGTCTGTGAGCTTTTTTGGAGTGACCTGAGTAGTGGGAGTATCCTGAATATGTTGATTCTGTATCCATCGCAGCAGACATCGGGTCTGCACAGAAGGGGCACGGGTTTTACTTAGAAGATGAGTTCCTGGTACTCCTGAGGTGGAGTCCGTAGTAAAAGTGCTTTCCTGGGTACTCTTTGCTTTCTAGTCATCAGTGAGGTCTGGTCCTCAGAGAGCTAGTGGGCTTCACTTAGGAGGAGTGCAATCAAAGGATGGTGGTGTGCTCGGCTCCTCACGATCGACCTAAGGGAAGAGAAACAGGCATGAAAGCATGCTCTGAGCAAAGCAAGAGATCATTCCTACTGCAACAATTCCCTCACCCTGGCCACACATCACCACTCATCACACTGTGCCCAATTCAGAAGCTTGTCCTGGCCAATACCTCTCTTTCTGGTGTAGTAAAATACACACATTTGTAGAGCTTCAAATAAACTGATAATGTATTTCTCATTTGCAAAGTCTAGCCCTTCATTCTTCTGAAAATCCGGAAGAAACAGTGTAAGTCACCTGGAAAACACAGCGACTTGAGAAGACTCAGCAGCCTAGATACAGAAATTCACCCCCAGAAAAATTACCAGGCTCAACTTCCACCACCTCTTCACCTGTGTAATGCTCAGCCCAAAGATCCCAGGATTCAGAAAGGCAGCCTTATAGTCTATAGGTAAGGGGAAGGGGTGGGGAGTGAGGGTGACTTCCCTAGGAGAAGGGCAGGAGAGGATCAGACACCATGCCTGAACCTGCTTTGTTTTCACAACCGCAAGGTGTGCCCATTTTACAATACAATCAATGGCACCACAAGCACCTCCCTTTCTTTGTAACCTTTGCCTCCAGAAGATACTTTGGGCCTCGAAGAATTGAATTTTATTAAAAATCATCTCTATATATACACATACTAATAACACTGAAGAGAGTTGATTAGAGATCACATCTAACTTATATGGGCCAACACTTCTTACAACGCACTTCCATTTGGAACAGAAGCTTCAGTCTCATCCGTAAAGGGCAGAAGAGGGTCATAGTTTTTGGAATAGGAGCAGGGTGACATCAAAACAGTTCCCAACACTGACATGTCAAAAACCCTGCACCCCATAGGGAAGACGGGGAGACACCATCCTGCTTTCCAAACCTACATGCTGTGTTAGGTGAGAAGAGAAACATAAAGGAGGAGGGTTAGACACCAGTTTGGGGAAGCTCATACACACAGTGAAGAGGTGCAGACAGAGGGGGTGCAGCTACAGGTGAAGGTACCTTGGCATCCCAACATTTGGCCCCCAGGAGCACTCTCACGTGCCTCCTGCCCAGATGATTGCTGCCTCCAGCCAACACAGGACTACAGCCACACTGTACTTTCAGAGCAGGTACAAGACCGCCTTAAAATTAAAATACATCCCTCCATTATTTTCTGCTCACAGCAAAACTGCGAGCAACAAAACAGTCAACCAACAGTCAGCCCTCTCTTTCCCCAAGCACAGAGGGAGAGTAACAGAAATTGGGCTTTATACTTGGCCAACTATTCTTTACAGGCATAAGATTCCTCCACTAACACCTCCAGAAAAGCTTATGACCAACCAGAGAGCTCTACCACACACAAGCCATGCCAAAGAACAAAGCGTCTTCCCCTACAGGGTTCCTTGGCTGGTGATACAACCTGCAATGAAATAAAGAAGCTTTCCCACTGCACCAGGAGCTGCAGGTGTTTGCACAACACTTGGGGTTGCTGGGCTCTTGCAATGAAGAAGGTAGGGGGGAAACCTTTTGCATATGGGAATTCCCAAGATCTAAGTGCATATCATGCCTCAAGAAAGCTCCTCAAAGGCAGCAGAGAAACCAGGTAGGGTAAATAAGAACGGGGATGTAAGGCCCAGTTTTGGGAGAGGAAGAATGAGGATGGATTTAAGCACAGAGGAATTTAAAGCCAAGGCATGGCACAGTTCAGAAAATGGCATTATTACTGTAATAGAAATAAAAATCCTCCAGCCTGGAACACAGGATGTTAATGCTTGTTCACTCCCCAGACTTGCACACAGCTTGTGTGTGGAGCATATGGCTGGAGCCATAGGCTAGGACTCATTAAAGCTGATCACAGAATCACCGAATCACCGAATGGCCTAAGCTGGAAGGGACCTCAGAGATTTTTACCTCTGTCTTGGTAAACAACCATGGAAAAATCCTTCCTCTGTATGTGTCCTTCTCTGGTAAATGGGGATGAGGCCACCATGCCTCTACCTTCAGAAAGTGCTCCAATACCAAGAAAGGAGATGGCTACACAGGACCTTGCAATCATTAGGATTACAAACCAGAAACACCCTCATTTGTACAAAAGGGAACAAATATTAGAGGCTTAAATCACCAACTGTGATGATATAGGAATCCCTTTGAGAACAATCAGTAGCTTCACAAACACATATCATCACCACATTACAGGAAAAGCAAGGAGAGCTGCCAGCTCTTACCTTATTGGTAAGGGCATTTCTCCTAGGTTTCTAGGAAAGGATCGACTCTCAGCCTTTTCCTTTAACCACCACATAAAAGAATCTTCCCTCAACTCCCAGGCAGAAGAATCAGAGCTCAGATAGTGCCTGGGAACAGAGTTCCTCTTCTGACCCATCTCATCCCCAGCAGCCCAGGGTCACATTTCTCTGGAGATGTCAAAGGACATTCCAGCAGGTAGAGGCTGCTATGGAAAGGCACAGACTGCCGGGACAAGAACCATGAGCGGGCAGAGCCCATTTGATGGTGGGTGAAGCAAGGCAGTGCTGGGCACCAAGTAGAGAAAAATTCATGAGAAGACCAACACAAGAACGTCGGGACAGGTTGGATCACGCCAACTTTCGTTCTCTGTGTAAACAAGAGCAACGGTTTTGACACAGCTCTGTGAAAAGTCAACAAGGCGGCCCCCAAAAATGTTAAGCCTCCTGGATTGTTGTCAAAAGTATGATGAACCTGGGACTCAGCCCCACATCCTTTGTCCCAGCTGCAGGACATACCAGTGGCTACATAGATCTTCCTGCCAGGGCAGTTACAGCGCTACCAGGAATAAAATACATTTCTCCAACTTCAGTTGGAAAAAGTAGACCACCACTGGCTTTGTCCGGTGCCCAGCTGAGGCTGACTGTCAGCAAGGCTTCCTAGATTCGGCCAACAAAGGACAGCCTGGGTTGCTAGCTAGACAACACTCCCAGTCTGAGCAGCATGAGATGAAGAAACCAGTGGGGGAGGAGCACAGTCCAAACACACGCTTCTCAAAGTCAAGCATGTTACCTACCGCCTGGTCTATTTTACAGCAGGAAGGGAACAGCCTTAGCCCAGAAAAGCTTCTGGAACTACTGAGGAAGAGGTAGGGAGGGGCCCAAAACACAACTAACATTGCTAAACTACATCTCCATGTTGCAGCTCTTTCCATGGCATAGAGAGAAGTCAAGCCCAGATTAACCATCACCTCAACGGTGCCTGTCATTAGAGCCTGAGCAAAGTTAGAAAAGACAAACCGCATGTGTCCCCGTCACAGCACAACAATATCCAAACTAAGCAGCCTTTAAACATCTCCACTACCAAATCACTACTAATGATGACTCTTACCCTACCCCTCTGGGCGAGTACAACTGTTGCTGCATAAAGAAGCAGCCCCATCCCTCGACAAACAACTGTGAACTGAGAGCCCAATTCAGCCGATTGAAACAGCTTCACAAAAGATCATTACATCTTGCAGGACTCCGCTGAAGGCACAGTCTGTTTGCAGAGCTTCTGGCCCTGTGTGAAAGAAAGCTCCTTCAGCCCAAGGCTACAGTTGCACTGCATTTCGGCATTGACAATAAAGCAAGAAAGCCGGTGCAAGTAGCTTCCACCTCCACACCACAGTTTACCACTCTCGGTTGTGTCAACACAATTTTCAGCAAGCAAACAGCACTGCTGGAAAACAAAACAAAAAAAAAATCCCTTTTCCCCCCCTCGCCACACGCTTTTGTCTCAGATCCTTTCCGTGACCTAGTTCACAGCACAGCCCCAAACAGCAAAACCAACACCAGGGTGAAGAGCAGCGCAAGGCAACAGCTCGAGGGAAGATGGGAATGCCTCCTCTGCTCCAACCACGGCGACTGCGTAACTGCACACCCAGCACTTTGCTTCCAGTAGGGCCGGCACTCATGCTTTGCCTTTCCCTTACTCACTAACAACGGAAGGATGCCAAATACTAGATGGAAAACAAAGCTAAGGACACCCCAGAGGAAACGTTGGGACCCTATTATGACAAGAAGGATGGCTGCATCCTGCATGGCAGTTAAGAAATATAGTTACCCCTGAATGCTACAGAGATCACTGTAAACTAGTTTCTACACGGGTACACGACTCATTGGAACTCCCTCTTTTCATATGCTCATAAATCTCCAAAAAGAGTTCTTTTGAACTGCTGTTTTCCATGCTAGGAGCCCAATCCCGTTTCCAATGAAGTTCACTTTGTGATTGTCTTCAAGGGAGCACAGCTTGGCTCCCAGCCCAATGGAAATTTAAAAGAGCAAGTTACATCTTTAAATCAAAGAGGACAACGCAAACAAGAGCACTCTTTTACATCGCATGCTTTCACGACAGATTTTCCCCTGTGAAGTTGAGGAAAATTACTCCAAAGCAGCTCAGCTTTGAAATCCTTGTCTGCACAGTTTCAATCTTACTCTTGTTTAAAACTTGCAATCAATTAAGAGTTGATTCACCAGTCGGTTCACAAAGTTAGATATATTTGGAAGTGCCATCTGGAGCACAAGCAGCCACAAGTGTCCGTGAGGATGTGTGCACATTCGGCTTCATACGCCACCAGCCTCGCTTGTTAAACAGCACCAGCTGTCTATAGGGTAACGGATGCCCACCAGCTATTGCGTGGAGAAATCTTTTTTTCTCCCTTTAGTGAAACAGAGAGCTTTACAAATCAGAAACCCAAGAGCTAAGCCATGCGATAGCATTACGGTTTAAGACTAAAAATAATTAGAAGACAGTTAAGCAGCGAGGAAGCCTTCCAACTCTGGCATTCACTTGGCCGCACAGCACGGGTGCAGCGTATTCCCATTATTCACTTTAGAAAAATGAGAAGTTACGTAACTTGCTATGTTCAACTGCATATATAGTAAGACCTATGAGCAACGCCACAGGAACCTTTCGCTTTTGACTTTCCTGAGCAGGGCCTAATCCAGCAATTTGATCTGTAAGCAAGGAAGTTCACCCATGCTACTCTACTTGTAGAACCAAGTAGATTGCTTTCAATTTAACAGCCAACAAACTTCGGGAAAGAAGGTTTTTCCAAAAATGTTCTATTTATTTTTGTATGTCATGAAATAAGGCTAATATTTGCCAAATATATATATACATACATGTAACATATATATACACCCACACACACATATATCAACAGGGCTTTGACTCTACAGTGGTGGCTCTTGACTGGTAAGTCCCTCATCCTAAAAAAATGTTTAGTAGTTGACAACCTCAAGCCCTCTAGCAATAGGTTCTCTTTTCTTTGCATCTCAGACCCCTGGGAATTTCCAGCCCCTAGGCTGAAAACCATTAGTCCATGACATGGGTATTTCAAAACGAAAAGTCAATTCGTTTATTGCAGCAATCCACCTGCACATCTAACCAGAACATGCAACAACACAGGTCTGAAAACACAGAAATACAGCGAGGCTGTTTCAATCAACAATAGAAATGCCCGGACAGAACCCAACACCCAAGGGAGTGGTGTTTCTCAGCAGCAAGCCCCAGTCTCTTGCCTCCTTGTTACACAGGTGGAAGTTGGGAAGTTCTCTGTGTGGGACCCATTGGTGAAGCACCTCCCTGGAAGATGGCCTTTACCCCCTCCAGGAACCACATCCACGCTGCCCAAGTTTTTGAAGCACAACCAGCATTCCAGTTGATCGTGCAAACTGTATCTCAGTTGCCATCCTGCCGGAGTGGTAAAAGCTCGTGCTTCCTCGCTCATACGTCTCTCCTGTGTTGCTAGACCTTCAAGTGCACCTCTTGACCCCAGAGCCATGCAACATGGTAGACGGTATCACAGCCTCACCCTCATGATACTTGAGCACCTGGGATGGTGCACAAGAACACAGCTTTCCATACTGACATTTAAAGCCCTACAGCCTCACTAGAATAAACAGGAAAGACTCCTGCAAGACTCTTCAGACTCTGCCTATCCAAGCAGGCAGTATCTGTACCTTATTTTCAAAGTTTACTTTTAGCCATAGCACACAGACAGCGAGATATCATCAAAGGCTATAAACTGCAAAAGGTTTCTCTACTGAAAGCTCACTCCCTCCTTCAGGATACTGCAGGTCTTCCTGCATTTTCTATTTGAATTTAAAATGAAAAAGAAGCCTACAGACCTTGATCAAATCCCTAGTACACAACACAGTGGGTCTCCCCAGTATGGACTTTCCCTCTGTTTCCCCTCCTGCACAAAGCCAATGCCATTCTGACCTTGCAAGAAGAAAGGGCAAGAGCACTGACCCCTGATGAAATAGCCATTGTTTTTTAATGTGACTCAAATCAGATAATTCTGAAGTAAACACTAGTGAGAAATTAAAAGTAGTTAACATGATAGTTTCACAAGGGTTCCTTTTTTCCTTCTGCCAAATTCCCCAGCAACAGCACCAGATACGGGGGAGCACAACACCTACTATTTCCCACCAGCAGAACTGGACGTCACAGTTCTTCACTCAGGTCTGCCTCTCAGGCCCCTACGGAGCACAACACACCCTACAGCAGCAAAGCCACATTTCTGATACCGTTCTTTGCTTTGGTTGTCAGAGGTGGGAGTGGAAGGAAGGCAGATTACCCCAACAATACCACACGCAGCTTTGCTAGGATGACTGCAGTCATCCCAGCAGGATTTTTCTAGCATGGTATCCCAGTTACCCAGTGACAGCAAGGCCTCCCTCAGTGCATGTATCCATAAGGGCCACCAAGAACACTGTCACTACTAACCAAAACCAGAAGGGCAGCAGCAGCCACGGGTTGCTGCTGGCCAACAATCATCGACAGTTAGATACTTGCCCGGTTGGTTTCAACACAGGCTATGATCCTTCCAGAATGTCAGCTCACTGTAAACATTCTTAAGGGAGGCTTTCTGTAAGACTCTACTCAAATTTATTTTTTTGGAATTAACAAATGAAACGATCCCAGATCCTGCAGTCATGGCCAGCTACACAGCCAAGTGCCAGCAGGGGAAAAGAGCCAAGCATGGTCAAAACAGAGCTCTTCAAAGATAGCAAAGTATCGCTGAAGCTCTCTTCTCCACAATGCTTCTCCTCAAAGTCAGGATGCCCCAACGATGGGCTCACAGGCAATGGGATCACAGAATACTGACACACACAAATTGACAAACTTGGGGCCAAAAAAACCCCCACAGCTTCAGAGAGTCATAGAATCACTAAGTCTGCCTCTTCAGACCAAAAATTCTGCCATCAAGTCATTTATGCTTTCACAGACCCTGCAAGTCAGACACTTCAGCCCTTAGCATAAGAGAGCTAGTTTACAACCCTAACAATCTTCTAAATAAAAACCCCCTGATGTCGTTTCCCGGCGGCTCCCTAAAGCGTGCCATTACTGAAACCCAATGGCTTAATGAAATAGCTTTGCCCTCTGTTGGGCGCACTCAGAAGCGTTCGGGTACCCATCCCGGGCCAGCCCTGCCAAGGCGCAGAAGGGGACTTGATTCTCCTCCTCTGGGCGGCTGTGGTTGGAGCAGCTTTCTCTCCGGCCATGCGAGCTGGACCTTCCCCAGACCGGACCTTCTGAACGGAAGCAGCCACCCAGTCCTGCGAGCCCCTCACCGGGCATCGCTTCAGCGGCCAAACCAGCTCCTAACCGGAGAAGCACGATTGCGTCTTCTCTCCCCTTGGCTACTTGTATGTCCCCTTGCTGCCCAGCGGGATGAGCCCGCACATAAAGCAGCTTCTTTTACACGGCCTAGGCGTGCGTTGAAGGGTTGCACGGCGGGAAGCTGAGACCTCCCCCGCCCGCGGCAT